>NW_019416504.1:0-103510 GCF_000390285.2 Anoplophora glabripennis | reverse complement strand
CTACAAAAATTCCTTTATTCTCATAAACTATTTATTTTAAATGTAATTTATTATAAATCCAATTTGTTTCCTAAATTCCACATATGTACTACATTTTACCTCTGTACGCGCCACTGTTGCTTACTTGTTTATTGGAAACGCTCTCTAATTGACGGCAAAGCTCGCCAGGTTAGTATTTGACGTATAACCGACCAGTTCGTACACTCGATGCACCTGGGCGACTACAGCTACTACCAGAACACAGTGCGTATGCAGCGGTATTTCAGATTTTACATTGAATTTCATTTTAAATCTGAAATGATTTATCTTACGCCTCCTAAAAATGATGACACGATTTTCCTTTGATAAAAGACCGACAACTTTTTGCTCTACTTTGCATCGAATACGATCCTACTATAGTACCACATCAAACACTAAAAATCAAAATAACTCGGAAACGCACAGGAATTTCGAAACAGAAGAAGGGACATTATTTGTGTTTAACTGTATGTAGATAATGAAAATAACAGTTTTTTTTTAAATAGTCATTGGCGTAGAAGTTCTGTTTAAGAAAGGGGTTGAGCACCCCCTCCACTCCGCCACTGTGCAAGTTTTTGAACATTTTTATCGCTCGTTTTATGCCCCTTAATTAATAGGCATTATCTCCCAAACATGAAAAAAATCTAGGCATTCGGTTATAAGTTATAATGAATATTCGAGAAAAAAAAATTATATTCAACACCCCGTATCTCGGAAACGAAGCCTTCTACGACATATGTTTATAGGAACTTTTCTTTTTAAAAACATGTGTTCTATCTCCTGTTAAAGTTTGTCTACAAAAAAACTGACTCACCCTGTATAGTAACGATATTAGTTAATATTTAATAAATCATGTAAAACAAAATTCTTAAAAACAATGGATTGTTTTTTTAATGTTTCATGCGCATTATTATCAAAAATATATGGTGATTAATGGAACGCGCACTATTACCCCTAAAAAAACTGACCCCCGCCTAAAGTTATGGTATAAGTTAAATATCTACGCAGTGTACAACAAGGTATATTGTCTCACTCGTTCCGGCCCGATCCCGATATACCGGATCAGCCTACTGTAATGGCTTATAGCCACACGGAGATAACCTCCGGCTAAAGCATCTAATCTGACATTGATGGATTAAACGTATAAGAAAAATTGGGCCTCTGTATCGGGCAACGGCCGCACAAAAGGAAACCCTAGAGAGCGGCCGCGTTTATTCCGTCGCCTGGCCGTCCATTAACACGCATTACCGAAACTAATAATAAATTCATTAATGGCAGCCGCTGCAGAAAGCGCATAATGCTCGTCCCCCGGGATTTTCCCGTTAAATCTCGCTATTAAATATTTATAATTACATATTGGTCGCGTGGGCTACAAAAGTGTGGGACGTTACTGAGAATTTTAAATAACGTGCCTAATTTTATAACCGCAGGTTGTAGAAAGTGTTGAGAGTGGAAAACAATCATATAATATAATTAACTGTCCTTATTTATCCTCTAGTTACTTAAGGATGGGATTTTGTACAAAAAATTTCGCCCAGCGTGAGTCACGAAACGGGACCCCGGCAAGTGCTGCTCTAGCTCTAGCGGCCAACGCTTCAAGGTGTGTTGTTTAATAATTTACGCTTTACCGATATTTTGACAGGCCTCGAGCCCGATTGTTCAGGAACGGCTCCAATTTGTGTACATACAGTCTTATAAGGAAAGAGAGTAAAGATTTTATTAATCATTAATAGGTTATCGAGGGCAATAATAATTTTTTTATTAAGTAGGCAATAATTTTTAGTTAATAAGCTTAAACAATCTTAGAATTACCATTCCTTTATTATGAAAGCAGATATAATTTTTAAAATTCCATGTAGTTTCTTCTTCAAAAGCTTAAAAAAACGTATAACAGGAACAGTCAACAGTCTAATGTTTATATTTTCACGTTAACGATCCGATACGTAAATTACCTGCTATTTTCAGTAAAAATGATATAACTTGAATTATTTTTTTACTTTGGTGAGTCGTATTAATTTAAAAACACTGCATAATTACTAAAATATATAGAAACTTGCTACTAATTACGTTTGGAGATTAATATGTATAGTAGGGTGGTGCAAAAAAATAAAACTATTTTTTTTTTCGTGTCTCTTGTGAAAATATGTTAGTGTATCATGTTTTAAGAGCCCCCTTAAAAAATCAGCTCAAAAATTTTTTTTGAAGGTCGCTCAAGATTTTTAAAAATTTTCAGAATCGTCAAAAATTCAATTTTTTTTGTTTAATTTTTTTCCCGTTATTTTATCATTTTCTAAGTTGAAAAAAATCTCGATTCTGAAAATTTCAAATCGATATTTTAATTTCTAAAGGTCACACATAATTATTTTAATTTTCAGAGTTGAGCGATCTAAAAAATAAAAAAATTTAAAAAAATTAAAAAATTATAAATATTTGATACTCACAGTGCGGTAGTAAATTTTGCCTCGAGACATTTATTAAGTGTCTTGTGATTAATTTCTATTATTTTGATGAAATTCAATGAAAACAATTGTTAGTTCGTCGATATTTATTTTTTAGAGGTCGCTTGAAAACATAGGTACCTACCTACACTACTTTGAAAATTAAAATAATTATGAGTGACCTTTAGGAATTAAAATATTGATATGAAATTTTCAGAATCGAGATTTTTTTCAACCTAGAAGATGATAAAATAACGGGGAAAAAAAATTAAACAAAAAAAAATCAAATTTTTGCTGACTATAAGTCGCACTATCGTCTTTAGTACTGTGAAGGTCATTTGTCTCGAAAGCTCTTTTTTTATTTTTAAGCAAAACAGAAGGGGATGCTATCTCCGTAAACAACAATCTGAAAAAATTTGTTAAAATAATACAGTTATAAAGGCTATACTGTATACTCTGCATCGGACCGTGAACGTAATTGACCATTCCGATACTGTTTTTAAGAATATCATATTTATAACTGTATTATTTTAACATATTTTTTCAAATTGTTGTTTACAGTTATTTGCTACCTATGTCAGTTTTTTCTTTTTTTAAAGAATGCCATATTTACGGAGACAGCACTCTCTTATGTTTTACTTAAAAATAAAAAAAAGAAGACCTTTTGAGACAAATGACCTTTACAGTATTAAAGACAATAGTTCGACTTATCGTCAGTAAAAATTGGAATTTTTTTATCAGTTAACAAAAAAATTACGACGAGTTAAAGTAATAAAAATTAGTACATATTATAGGATTTTTATGCGTTATAATTTCGTACTACTTAAGCTTTACAAAATCTTATTATTTAGGTACTTTTAAAAAATTACCCATATTTATATATCAAAGATAATATTTAGACCATTTTGCTTTATTTTAGCACGCATTTTATAATAAACCAACTCTGTGTTTTCGCTTTCATTTTCAAGGGTAGCGACACCTGTGACACAGTATACAAACTAATTATACTTAGAAATTCTTGCATTCAGATAGGAATCGCTACAATTCTGGTTTAAATATATAATAAAAATGGAGTCGTATGTAAAATGTTGTCATTTTACTTGAGGACACAAATTATAGAATTATTAATAAATATTAATCTGAAAATTAAATACAAGTGATCCTAGGTGTCCGTTCTAGTGAGTGAAGTAGTTTGGTTATTGTGCCTGACCTAGTTCCGTCGTAAATGCAATATATTGACAGACTAACAGTATGGTTAAAATGGAGATACTTTGGCATTTATTTAAATTATCCTTCTGTTCTCATGAGCATTGAAATTTATCTCACTCACTAGCGGGAACCATTGCGAATACAGTGATATATAATAATATTCAATTATGTTAGTTTCTTCGATGATTTGTGTCCTCATCTGAAGCTCTGTTACACGGTAAAAATATACATACTAAATCGGCCCCTTAAGGAACATTTTTTTTGTTGGATGATGTAAGAAACGACAAGACTTTATCATAGAGGCAGAAGTAAAGACTATTTATATAAATTATTATTATTATTATAAACAGCCTCTTCGCGAACTATTAACGAGACTTCTTAGTTCCCGATATTGTAGTTCACCCATGTTTCTCCCGTCCCTGTTACTCGCAGAAGAGAAAGGGTTAATACCGCGCTATCCCTTGGCCCTTTGAGTCCATAGCGTGGCCCTCAGGACCGTACTTATCCGTAAATGATGGCCTGTAAGGAGCAGATAGTAGACACTTCGGACGACACCAAACACTAATGAGTTCGACCTAATAGACCTCTAAGGCAAAACCAAGCAGAGTACATGCCAGTAATAGCTGAATTTAAAATTACACATACTCGTAATACACGTAAGTTTTATAGTAATTAAGGTTGTTATATGGACAATAATGAGTGGAGGTCGGGATGAATACAATTCGTCCGAGGTTATATTATCCTATAACACCCGTGATGCTTTAATTGTTTCCACTGGTAGAAAATTTTGTTACATACAAGGTGTAAAAGTTTGTCACATACCTTGTAGAACACCCTGTATAGCTGGTATTCCATTTAATCTGCATAGACGTTAATAAGTGTTATTTATAACTTCAATTATTGCATGAATTTATTTTCATGGTATTGTTCGCTCGTTATATTCGTTCATAAGTGGTCATTTTCTAGCCCGATGAAAAACGTTAACAAACTCTAATGGAAAAACTTGCATTTAATAAAGTTTCCGATGAAAATATCTGCGATCGTGGCTACTTTCATCGAAATTTTCCATGAACTGGAAATTTTGAATCTATATAGTTACGTATCATTACTTAAGTTTTAACGAAACTTCTATACAGATCCAAATCGACAATTCGAGTGTATACGGTGCATTTAAAACAATGTCTGCCACTATATTTAATTCTTTCAAGATATCTCGTTAATTTAATGAAAGTTTGGTCTGTGAAAAGTATTCAAGAGTACATTCCTGTCAAAAAGGTATAGACCGTTTTATCAACAGCATGTATACACACTGGCACTTATACAGGGCGATTCAGAAGTTATCCAAATAATTTTTTGAATGTACAGGGTACTTTAACAAATACAATTTTGTAAAAAAAAAACAAAAAGGACAGTTCGAAAATGATTTAAAAATACACTTCTGCACGGCACTGGAAACTGGTCCACTGTAAAATCTGACCTAGCGCAAGGCAAAACATGCAGTTGGCGACCGGCACTGTGACAAAGTGTAATAAAAAATGAACGGATAAAAAATTTAAGAATTTCTTTCCTAATAAATTAATAAAATTTTATAACACCTATTTTAAATTCGCAAATTTAACCGTTTTTGCCGCTATTGTTATTAAACTGGATTTCTACTTTTTTAAAATATAGAAAACAATATGTGTCTATTACTTCTACAAGTGATGACTTTACTAACGACTTTAAATCTGAATTTAATTCCATTGACATGGGTGTTCCTCAAGGTTCAGTCCTAGGCCCTGTACTATTTATTCGTTATATAAATTCATTCGATAGGTAATAATTTTTTCACAATGTATGCTGATGATTTATCATTAATTATTTCAAATAAGTCAACAAAAGACCTGACTACTAATCTAGAAAATACATTGTACAATGTGCCTAAGTGGTTCACTTGTAATAACTTATATTTAAATACCGACAAAACTAAATCAATTAGATTTCGCAATAGGCAAAAAAATGTGAGTCTGTTGCGGCAAATATTAACAACTGTACTATTACCAGTGATGAAACAGAATGTGTCAAATTTTTAGGAGTTACTTTGGATGATACATTAAATTGGAAAATGCATTGCAATAATCTTACATCTATAGGATCGTATTCGATGCAAAGTAGAGCAAAAAGTTGTCGGTCTTTTATCAAAAAAAAATCGTGTCGTCATTTTTAGGAGGCGTAAGGTGAACCATTTCAAATTTAAAATGAAATTCAATGTTAAATCGCATCATACCGATTGTGTTCTCGTAGTAGCTGTAGTCGCCCAGGTGCATCGAGTGTACGAAGTGGTCGGTTATACGTCAAATACTAACCTGGCGAGCTTGATCGTAAAACAGAGAGCGTTTCCGATAAACAATTAAACAACAGTGGCGCGTACAGAGGTAAAATGTAGTACATATGTGGAATTTAGGAAACAAATTGGATTTATAATAAATTACATTTAAAATAAATAGTTTATGAGAATAAAGGAATTTTTGTAGGAACAAGGGTGCCAGACGTGAACTGATCCCTTCGTCCCTTCATAATGTATAAAGAAATTATTCAATTTCTAAAACCCTTAAAAGGGAATGTCACTGGATCCCTTGACAAGCAATGATTTATTACTTTGCATCGAATATGATCCTACTATTACATTAAGTTCAGTAAGCTACTTAATGAAGTGTATGAAAGAAATTTTATACGAACAACAATTGTTAAATTTATATTAGGAGTCTAGATTGCGTTACGGAATATGTTTTTGGGGTAACTCTACCTTGTCTCATTCAGTTTTTGTCATACAAAAACGTATTTTAAGAATAATTGCTGGCGTGCTAAGTCATATATTTAAGAAATTTAATGTTCTTCCGTTAGTATCATTATTTATTTTTGAAATGTCTGTGTATATATATAATAATAAGGAGTCTTTAATTCTCTATAAGGATATACATTCAATCAATACCAGACAATGCTATGATATACGAATTCCTTTTGTAAAATATACCAAAACAGCTAATTCACCAGATTGTTTAGGATTTAAGATATATAACCATTTACCGAGTGAACTTAAGACTGATAAGATTACAATATCTCAATTTAAACAAAAACTGAAATTATTTTTAGTAGATAAGTGTTTTTATTCGTTATTGGATTTTTTCTGCTGTTGTGTCTTAGGTTAAGTTATTATATGTTTATTTGACTATTGTTATACAATCTTTTTTTGTCCACAACAAGATAAATAAATAAATAAATAAAGTATGACATACCACCGAGTTGTTATACATATAAGCCATTTTTGACAATTAAAAAATTAATGTAAACACTATCGCAAAAATGTTAATACTAAAATTAGATTTAAGTATTTAGAATCGCCTGGGGCCACGTGGACAGAGAGCACAGCACACAACGCGAATGACGTTATAGAGACTACAGTAGCCCAGTGATGTAAGGGTTAAAAATATTACAACTTCAATAATTTTTTCCCGGAAAGTACAGATTCTACAAAAATTTTTTTTACTGTTGACTCCATTTTTCATTACGCATCTATTCCCAATTTTTTTTTTTGATAAGTTGTTATTCACCCTGTATAATTAGAAATTTACACAACAAAATAGGAATTGGTAATTTTTGGGTGAAAAGTTGGTGTAATACTGTTACAATTTAAATTAACCAAAAAACATTAATTTATTGAAGAAAATTTTGTATTTAAAAAATAATGGCTTCTTTATTAAAGTTTACACCATTTTTTGTGAAATTTTGAAAATATTCGATACTTATGATAAATTACAGCGCGGACTTGCGACAATAACGCGGCCTTTTAAAGAGGTAAACCCCTTTTAAAACTCTAGTGCGCCTGAGAGGCGTTTCATTATCACCTGCCCCTGCGAAATGTGCGAGTCAGAGGGCCCTTCAGACCCTGCCATCCACCCCTGCGTCGGCGAGAGCGTAACGACCGACTATGAGACACTTTGAAAAATGATCGACTTAACGCGTACCCCCCCGGACGGGCGCGTAAGTGGACCTAAGAGGCAGCAGCGCTAACTAAATTTCTTAGTTTGCAGATTGCCCGACTATGATGGATACGATACGTAGGTAAGTAACGAACGCCGTCTCCTAGGGGCCTACCCGGAATAGATGCGGGTAAATATCTCCTTCCCGCGTCGCTTCGCAAATATTGATGCCTGTAATATTTAATCCCGTGCAATTTCCAACGGTCTAGAGTTCAAACATCGAAAGCTTACAACGATTATATACGGGAGATCCAGAATTTTTGTTCGATTATTATGGAACGTATAGTGGTTTGGTCTTCAAGTGAGGAGAAAAACTCTAAGTAGCATGGAAAACTTTATTCTACTAATTTCGCTGGTAACACGAGACACAACCGAGCAGGAATTAGGCTTCAAGACTTCTGATTCGTGCCTCAAAATGTTTTTGGTTTTATCCTTGTCTGCAGGTACCTACTTTTATTACCCTATCCTAATTAACACTTATCCGGGTCATTACCTACTCGGTTTGTGCTTATGTGCCCTAATAAAAAGCAACTAATTTATGTTTACAGCCTACTTATTCTAATCCCATTTGCTAAATACATTTATTTGGGATAATCTCGGATAATTCAAAGTATAATTTATATGGCTCGTAAATTCCCAGAAAGCAAAATATATTTATTGGGGCAGGTACTAAATATAATTGTAGCGTACCGCTGCAAACGCAAACGGTCAATACTAATTTCTCTTTGCTAAAATTCATTTCCTTTTCGTTGTAAAGATCTAATACTTGACAACATTCATTCCACCATTATTGCGTCATTATTGCACTCTTATTATACCATTGCACCATTACTGTAACAATCTACAATGGTTGCAATATCATTACCCTAATATTGCACCTGTAGTACCATTATTACGCCATTTTTGTATCTTTTTACAGTATTCACCATTATTCACGTTTATTGCATCATTATTGTACCTTTTAATAAAAACTTGTTGCACCATCGATACACTTTTTTGCACTGTAATTATACATTACATTATTATTGCACCTTTTATGCACATTATTGCATCTTTATAACGTCATTTTAAGTACATACTTTATTGCAGTATTCTCCATTATTGCACTATTATTGCACCTTTTAACAGATCCCTTATTGCATCATTGTTAAACCTTTACTGCATCATTATTACAATTGTTAAATCAAATCGGCGTTAAAAGCAAATAAAGGTTTAAAAAAATTCACGCATTGTAAATCTAGTTCGTGTTGTATTTAATTGTACTTCGCGTGAATTTTATTGGTCCGCGTACGTTCGTCGGCTTGTTCGGTGCCTCGGTCAAACATGTAGATGTGGCTGTGCGCTGTAGTGTCGGTAATAAATAAACACACATTTCCATGATGTTGGGCGAGCAGTCTACTAAGGGGATTATGTAAATGTAATCATTGCACGGACCCATCCTCCCCACGTCCCTTTTCTCGTACGGTCTTGGACCTTGATAACTGAGTTAGGAGGCAGCGGCGTGCCCAGAAAGTTCTGAAAGTTGACTTGCCTGTAAATCTTTTTCCAAAGATTTGTTGAAAATATTTAATATGTATTTCCTTTTCTTTTGTCGTTTGATTTCGTTTTCGTTTCAAATGTTTCATCACTTGAATAATGAATATTTTTATTTCGACATAATTTTGCATTTTGATAAAATATGACTTCCACCTCTTGATTCTGCCTCTCGTCTACAAATTTCGCAAATTATTCCCCAATCAGGAGATTTGAATATACTAATTTTCACAAGAAAATTATTTTCGTGGACGAATTTAACAGAACATTTAAATAATGAATACAGAAAATATTACTTTGGATTTATTACTTTAAAAACAGTACATCAGTACAATAAAAGTAATACTCAATCGGATATCTTGACAAAGCATTGTTTTTTGCGCCAATACTTACCTATAGGCATAAATTTTCCGCCCCGCCACTGGCGGCGGATCCGCTAACATCACTCCCGGGTTTACAAGCGAATCCTTTCCTAGTTCACGTTTATTGGGCAAAAATGAACACGTTTACGGGGCCCTGTTGGTATTGTCAGCATGAATATTAACCGGCAGGGGCGTGTTTTGGCCGAAATGTAAATGTACGTCGGATGTTTCAGACTTTATAAGTAGGATTTTCCAATTGTAATTGCCCCCGCAAGTTTTACGATCGGGCCCCAGACCGCTGTCGGGTGTGTCGTCGTCAATGATTGCCGTTCCCAATAAATTTCAAATTTCCTGGAAGTTGGCTCAACTTGTACCACGTCGATCCAGTTAATTTTGGACGTACGGGGTAGTCTTCGGGTTTTAGAAGGTGATAGAACATTTGGATATAATAAAAGAGTGTCGTATTCTTAATGAAACACCCTGTATATGCACAGTTAGTTACATCAAAATCAAATAGACCGTGTTAGAGGACTACATTGGTAGCAAAAGTAAAAGTCGACCGAGATCTCTCCATTGGAATACATGGAATGAAATTCCACAACGCGCGAAATTAAAAACCAGCAAGATCATAACTAGGAAACGACATTGAAATAAATGGGTCCCCGGGTATCTGTAGAATAAAGTAACGCCTGTAAAAAGGCACGACCTGGGACGCCGTTATAAATTCCATCTTTTCCGTCGCGGTGACGCAAGCGACGTGAGTGATATCCGAGGATTGCCCTTAAAAAATGTACTCCAGGCACGTGTTTGCCTAACGCGCCGTCCCGATGTGCTTGCCAGAGTTGCGTATATCCACGGGAGAGAAAGGAATATGTCCCGCGTCAGGGGCGACTCGAATATTTCTAAGTGTGGGGGGAGAGGGAGAAAGTTTCTACAATTAGAAACATAATCACGATTTCAATGAGGTATACGCAAATGTAAACAAATTGTTGTTAAATTAAGTTAAATCGAATGTTATTGGAATCCGATTGGACCAGAAATGGCAAATTTAACCGTGAAAATATGCTTACTTTCAGAAGACTTTTCCAGTTTTGGGTGATGATTTTTCTTTGTCGGGATACAGACCATTTACAAATAAAGTTGTTTCATGTAAGAAGGAAGAAGGGAACAATATTTTTTCGAAAACATATACAATTTAATTTATATTTAAAATCGTTTGAACCTTTTTTGAATCAAGACGTTTTAGTCGCTGTGACTATCATAACGATAACAATCTAATAAACAATAAAAATTAGTTTTTTGGAAAACTAGTGTCAGAATTGTGTATTGTAATTCATATTCTAAAGGCGGTTTTCCACTAAACGGACAAAACAAAAACAAAACGCAAACTTGTGTCGAATAAAACAAAACTGTAACTTTTCGCAAACTTTTTGAAGACTGGCGTGTTTTGCGACAGTTGGAGTTTTGTTTTTCGGGTCCCGCTCGAAAGCGGTCACATCAAAAGGTTTCGACGTGTTTTGAAACTCAAGTCTGTTTAGTGGAAACGGTCGTGTTGTGTTTTCTATTTAAGTGATCCAACCTAATATCTATGTTGGCGTTTTCTTCTTCCCAAAAACAATATTTTAGTCATTAATTAATTATAGCTATTAAAAAAAATATATGTGTACGGTTAAAGTGTCTAGGATACAAAGTAACTAACTAACCAAGTAAACACTTTAACCGTACATATACCACGAACTCTATCGATGGATATCTGGGAAACCGCTCGAAGATTTTTTTTGAAATTGTGATGGTGTGATACGGACTGTGGAGCCTACCAAGCTAAAATATTTTCAAGGTCATCGTGTTTCCGGTTATACCGGAAGTCGATACTAACTTTCCTATTTGAAATGGAACCGCCTGTATATTATTGCAAGAAAATTTAGGGTTTCCATTTAAAAATTTCGAGTTTCCACATATTCTGAACTTCATATTCGATAAATTTTTTTTGACCACCCTGTATAAAAACTGGAAAATGTTCATGTCAAATTCGATAAAGTAGGTCTTCCTCTACAAAATGTCCAATTTGCACAAAAAAAATAAACCGAGAAAACTAAATTTTGCTAACAGTCTGCATCTGTCAATTTTTGTTTAAAAATCGAAATATCTCGGAAACGGTCAATCCTAAGTATGGAGTGTGCTATATGTTTTCAACTTAAAAATGGATGATGTTTCCAAAAATGCAATAATATACAGGGGGTTCCATTTAAAATAAGAAAGTTAGTATCGACTTCCGGTATAACCGGAAGTACGATGACCTTGAAAATATTTTAACTTGGTGGGCCCCACGGTCCGTATCACACCATCACAATTTCAAAAAAATCCTTAGAGCGGTTTCCCAGATATCCATCGATGGAGTTCGAGGTGGGACACTCTGTAGACACTTACTTTTTTTCCAAGGACTTCAGTATAAACCAGCCATAACTAAGAATAAAAAAATCTTCTCTAAACATGTTGGCTGGTTATTGGAAAAATGTGTTCTGACTTCCTCGCGACAACCAGTGGAAAAGGACCGAAAACAAAAACAAAACTCGAACAAAATGTAGCCCTCTTGATGAAAACAAGAGTTTTGGGTTTGTTTCAGTTTTGTTTTTGTTTTTCAGGTTCTAGAAAACACAAACAGGACACATAAACTCATCTGTCCGTTTAATGTAAAACCACTATAAGAGTGTTTAATTCAAAATGGGCTCGGAAAGTGAAGGCGAGCATTTACCAGGGGAAGTATTGGAAGCGACACAAGTGCTGTTCCACAATTACAACGAATTCAAAGGGTGGTGTAGGAGGAGAAAATTCAAAAAGTGTCCGAAGCGGTATCACTGACATATTTCGGAGATAAAATTAATAAAATTAAACCTTCGAGGTTATAGTCAGCATATTTCATGTTAAAATCAGAAAATTTCCAAAACTAATACCATATTTAAAAAGTAAATCAGTTGTATACCGTCCGAAAAAGTCTAGAATTCTAACGAAAGAGGAAATTGAGAAATTTTTACAAGAAGCACCTGATAATAGATTTCTGCTAGAAGAAGTAATTCAAATTAATATAAATCGATCGATCACTGCAATATCGGCACTTTAAAATCTATATGTAGTACAAAATAAATTGTAATCGTCCTGTTTATAATAGCTAATGCTCCCAAAGCGAGATTTTCCGTATTTTCTGCATTTAAGGGCGGTTTTTCGCGATTAAAATAAAACTGAGGATGATCTGGTACCGGATTCGGTTTCAGTGCTTCAAAATACATAAGGTTACATAGGGTTAGTGTTTGGAACAGATAACTTTTCTTTTTTTTGTGTTATACATTTTCCAAACCCCGCCGGCATTCCTTTTCGAGACCGCCACTGAGCCTCTCTCGAGCCGCGTATACCCACAGGAGGAGGGAAGATGGAACGAAGTATTCGGGGTCACAAAGAAATTCTTACCTCGGGGCATTTACGTCAAAATAAGGCCTTCTTTCAAATGTTATCGTGAACGGCGCTTTAAGACAACGCCGGGTCAGTTTCCATCTTGGTTTTTCGCATGGGGATTCGCCGTCGTGGCATTATGACGCTCGGCTTTCTGATCGCACAAGAGCGGCGCGCTTGTCTTTTGTCGTCCGTACACGACGCTACGTGAATCGTCAAGTTAAGTACAGAGCGTCCCAAAAAAACCGAGTCTGCTCGCTTGATACCTCAAAAACGAAATCATCGATAATAAACAATCACCAATTTTTCTGTTCTATTTCCGGTATATTCTCATTTTGATGAATTATTTTATGGGTTCCATCAGAAACGCGAATAACCCCAACATTGTTATTTACGTAAAATATCGACTACTCGGTTCTACATAATCGCCCATCAATTATTTTAAACTATTACTCGCCACCAACAAATCTTCATCTAAATGTAATTATGGCCGGAATCGTCATAATGTGCATTATTACGGTGGTATTAATTCTAGATGGCCAATCGAACAGTAGCATTAATAATGCCCAGAAAGCCGTAATAGATGGTTTAGCGTAATTGGAGGAACTGTTAAATGGAGCAATTTGTTGAAATGGTGGCTTGTTGGCAAACGGAAATAATACTTCTAAGCGAATGTTAAAGTAGTGAATATGTAACCTGACCAGTATCATAACGAATCTGGATTTCAAAAGAGTTACTATTTAATTCTCGAAAGGGAGTTTATAATTATCATTACGCTTTAATTTAATACGTGGGAACTTAGAAATGTTGTATGTTCAGAGAATGAATTTCAGGCACTTACCCTTTATCGCTTACGTAGACTGTAATCCAGTGGCTGGCTATACAGTGTGACACTGAAGTTGGAAGAAACAAAAGAAACACCAAAACTTCCAGGAAGGGTTTTAATAACAATGAACAAAGCAAACAAACAAAATGACAACACAACGGCTCGAACAACATTATTAATTAATTGATTTCCACGCGACAATGTACCGAGATTCAGGGAATGCGCGCTTTGTAGCAGAATTTGGAAAAACTTTATCTATTATTAAATTTAATTAACTAGCCCGAGACTCTAATCTAAAACTAGATCGACTGCTCAATGTGAAAGCTAACGAAGAACTGCTTTTCTTGCAGATCTTTCTCGAATTCCACACTTTGCTTCACCGCGCCAATCTCTTAGGTCCAGAAGTTTATGTTCTTGTCTTATTATAACCCTGAATGTCGGGATGCTTTCATAATTAGGTTAATAATTATCTAATTGACTTGACTTACATTTATATAAGAATTCTGAAACTAAACTTATTTACAAGTAACCCTAGCCTTCCTCTAGCGACTCCGTGTAGCAAATACGGGACGGATTAGTCGATCTCCTTTAATCTACTCTTATAGCTTGGAAAATCCGTCAAAAAACCAGCCATGACTCTCTTTTCGAATTACTATCAATTTACAATTTTTAATTTAATTCTACTTTGAAATCTCTACGCTCTTCTCGTCATTTCGCGCGTTATTAAAAATATCGATTTTTCTTCTTTACTAGACGCTTAATACATGGCCCCGACAGTTTAAGTGAACTCGTTAAAAATATATATAAGGACGACGCTACCTACTTGAAAGCCCTCAGCTTTCGATAATTTGTGATGACTGAAATATTTTAGTTGGCCATCCGTTCCGAGAACTAATAAATAAATGACTACATGTCCCGGCTTTTGTTACAAATATATCAAAATATTGAAATGAAATATTCTGTGAGAGCAGAAACGAGAAACCCTTCGAAGAATCTACAGCACATTAATTAGTTATTTTTTTATTATAGGTTGCAATTTTGGAACGGTAAAATTTGTTACATTGAAATAGGTACCTATACTTAATCAATCTCATTACTTTGTCCTGAGAAATCTCCCATTAATCTGCCTGCATTGCGTCTAATTTGTATCACTATAATCAGCTTAAACATCAAACGCAATTTTCCCGTTACATAAACAGACCCAGCAAGGAAACGGATACGATTTTTCTAAATATTGCGCCGCTTTGTACGACGTTCGATACAAAGAAGTACGGTCGACTCGAGTAAATCGTAAAGACACCATCGCCCGCCTGTCTGCTACATTTAAAGTAGATTTTCTGTTTCAAATTTAAATAACTTAAAGGCGAATTACCCGGAACGGGAAATGGAAAACCGTTTGTCAATATTTTCCGGGCAACTGTTGAACTCTTTCAGCTCTCACAGAGTGATTATATGGAATTCCTAGAAGGCTGGGTAGTTCCCCGACGATAATAAACCTCGTTCGTTACTCGAGATCTGTGATGGCTAACGAGGTTTATTTCTATGGAAGGATTCCACAAAGTTTCTGTACTGAAACGCGAATGTGGAGAAAGTTTATGCATATACACAGACTTCGTGAAAGATCACAAGCCACGTGACCAGCAAACTTGACCCAATATAACGTACACTTCTATTGTTTTAGAAGATATTTACAGTAACCGATTTTTTTTAACTGTTAACACCCTGTATCTCGTAACCCGTAGAGATTTCGACTCCACCCCACAAGGCCAATATTGTGCAGCAATATTTAGATAACACTTTCCCAGAAAAATGGGCTTAATGGACCTATTCAGTGGCCCGGAAAGTTAACAGATCTAACACCCCTCGATTTTTTTTATGGGGTGGTTTTAAAAATAAGGTTTACAAAACACCTTCGCGAGATATTAATCATTTGAAAGAAAAATTCATAAACCGTTGTAATAGTTAAACGGTGAAATGTTAATAAACGCAACCCACAAACAAGTCAGGCGAAGATTGGATATGTGTCTTGAAATAAGAGGTCGTATAGTAGTCCGGTCAAAATAGATATTTCACATACCGAAAATTCCGACAGAGCTAAACTTTGGTGGAGACCTTGGGTACACCATTAGAAATAAAGTGTCAAAAGTCCCCATTGATCCCATTTGTGCTAAAAAAGTTATTCGGGGTCAAAGGTCAAAATTTTAGGTTTTTTGGATTTTTTTCGAAAACGGTATGTTTTATCAAAAAGTAGCTATGACAAAAATTATAGATCTCAAAATTATCTACAAAAATGGTCCTTATACTTTTTTTCCTAAGAATCACCATTTCTGAGATATTGCGATTCTAATAGTTACATTCTATATGATATGCACACATTTCCACATCACCTGTGAGGTAGTGTACTTAGACGCGTTTTTTTAACGTGGTTTCCACGTCCTACTCCACGACTGTTATGACGGAATTTTCAGGGACAATACTCTTTTAACTGCATGAAGATTATCGATATTGATATTGGTTATTGACTTTAACTGTAGTTCTGATTTCTTTTGATATTTTAATCTGATTCATACTTTTCAAAGGCGACTTCAAAAGTCATCTCTTCTTCGATTTCTTCTTCTTCTTCTTCCTCTTCTTGCTGGATGTTCATAAATTGTTCAAATGAAGATGAATCAGCTGTCTCTTCATCGAAATCACATGAATTTTCGTCTGTTGTATTCAATTGGACATTTGAGCAAGACTGGCAATTGGCAATTGGCAATTAGTACACGCTGGAGAACACAGTAACCCTACTTTTCTACAGCCACATTTAGCACTACAACCTTTTTTGCAATTGCAAAAAATAGTGTTTAGGAGTTTTTCCAGAGCAGGTGGGAGTAAAGTTTGAATCGGTTCCAAAGTATTATCTGTTAATTTCCAACCCCAAACTTCTGGGTTCAGTTGATTGCCTAGCCATGTCTGAAATTGATAGTATACTCGATACAAGTGTTGATTAGCAGAAGCCGAGGAAGACAAGATAGTTGTACTTGTTTCTTGTTTCGTGTATTTTTTACAGAAGTTAAATATCTATATTCATCGATACAATCAATTTTTTTTGGAGCTCCTTAACAGAAAGGAGAAAGCTCCTTTTGTGATTATTGTTTGAGGTGAAGAATCAATTTCTGCAATCAATCAAATCTTTTTTTCCAAATAATTTTAATACTGATGTTTTACCCCTTCTGAACATTGCTGATGTAGTATCGCAGCCGGTTATCGCATGTAAAAATAAGATATGATTTTGGCATATTGGATAAGCAGATAAACTTTTTAAAGAATATATTTCTGTTCGCTGTTGAGCCTTTCCAGGTTTTAAAAAGTATATAATTTTATCAATTAGAGTCCTTGCAGTGAGTAGTATTAATAAGTCAACATCTTCACCAACTACAATAGTTGTATTTGTTGCATTAAATTGTTCTACTGCTGTTTCAATTATAAGGACATCTGCATCATTTTGACTAAAGAACTGAGTTTCTTTTGATTGTATATTCTTAGAATAGTATAGTTTCTACATACAAAAGACACAAATAGATATTTTTACGTGTATTAAGTACCTGACTATGTATATACGTGGCATATATGTGCATATCATGTAGAACGTGATTCCCTCAACTTTTAGAATCGCAATATCTCAGGAATGGTGATTCTTAGAAAAAAAAGAATAAGGATGATTTTTGTAGATAATTTTAAGATCTATAATTGTTGACAGAATTTTGAAAGATAATACTTTCGATTGGAAATGGAGCTTACCTCATCCCATTTAACACCACGTGTCCCAAATTTTATTAAAATTTTTTGTATTCCCACAGTAGGCCAATACTATCGAGTTTGGGACACCCTGTACTATCTACTCCTGAAGTCTCATAGATTAAAACTGAAACACCCTGTATAATGCAGTATGAAATACGTCTGAAATGACAAACGTCCTCTGAGTATGTGTCTTGATGCCAGGAATTTTAACTTAACATCGTAATCTTCGATACTAATATTTTGGACTGTCAGGATCTTAGACAAAAAATTTTTGCAGTTGGTCGCCGCATTTTCGGCTCACCCCGTACGCTTAAAATGTAGGTCAAAGATTATATCCGAGCATTGATGGAATGGTAAAGCGGCGGTGCGAAATCGTGAGATATTTATCCGGTGGCGTGTGAACCGCCGCTGCCGCCGCCGCCGCCGCCACGCCGGCATAAATATCAGGTGGGCGAAGGTGGAGAGGCCTCTGAAGAGCTGAGCAAACTCTCGCGCTGGGGAGAGATGTGTAAATATTGGGGAAAATAGCGGATTATTTTTATCCTCTTACTTTTTATAATAAAAAAACACCTGCTGGAATAATTTCTTGGGCGGTATTTTTTAAGGAAATATTTATTTTAGCTTTAAGTGCCTAGAGAGGCTTTTACTCGGCTCGGGCTTCATTTAAAATTTAAAAGTCGGCTCGTAGAAGATTTTTAATAAATCGACGAGGTATATAGAAATATAAAAGGTTCTCCGAATTGGAATTTATATTTCATTTCTCGAGAAATTATTCATTATTTCTCCTTGGATGCTCCGTGCAGGCGGAAGGGGGAATCTTTAAAAATAAAACGAAATTATACGTAACTTAGAGGTCGGATCGCCTTGTGACATTACAGGGGCGTACCGTTGATTGGGGTAACTATATATTTTACCCTGTTGCAAAAACGCGTCGGTAAAGATATTCAGTCATTCATTTCAGAGTTAATAAAGACAGGACAGGTTTGTAAATGCTCTGTATATCCTGTACCACAAATAAACTACTGCAGGGTAACCAGCTAAGAACCAGAACTTCTTCAAAATTTTCTTGGGACGCACTATTCAAATGATGCAGCAGGTAATAAACAGGGTGGTCCAGATTTTAATAGACAAACTTCGGGAAACTACTAAACAACAAAAATTAACATCACTTTGCTCTATGAACATAGACGCAGAAAACTACCGTTTGAAATTAACAAAAATAAACTAATTTTTTTAAATATCTGGAAAACCGCACCGTAATATGTCTCATAACTCTTAAACCATTCACTTCGACAAAAATAAAAGTGCTTTTTCATTCGGAATGTGTCAGACCGTTGTAAAATGTATTCATATTACCAATTAATTCAGTGGCTTAAAAGTTTTACTTTAAATAAGGAAACGATATCATTGTTTCTCCGCCACTGGTTTTTGAATTTGGACTGTTTGCATACAGAACTAGGACAAATATTTGAAAAAAAGTTTGTACCAAATTTGAATAAATTTGATGAAGCGATTTTCCAGATATTTAAAAAAATTGTTTTACTTTTGTTTATTTCAACGCTCTGTATCTCACAAATGGTGGCTTTCCGGGCATATGTTCATAGAACAAAGTGATGTTAATTTTTGTTGTTTAGTACTTTCTCGAAGTTTGTCTATTAAAAATTTGGACCACCCAAATTCGTTTTATTTTTCCTTATTTCAACGCTTTATTTACTGGGATAATATGTCTCATAACTCGTAAACCATTTACTTTTCGACAGAAATAAAAGAATGCTTTTTCATCCGGAATATTTCTGACCGTTATAAAATGTATTCATATTACCAATTAATTCAGTGGCGTAAAAGTTTTACTCTAAATAAGGAAGCAACGTCCTTGTTTATCCGTCACTGGTTTCTGGATTTGGACTGTGTGCATACAGAAGTAGGAGAAATATTCGAAAAAAAATGTGTACCAAATTTGAATAAATTTGATAAAGCCATTTTCCAGATATTTAAAAAAATTGTTTTACTTTTGTTAATTTCAACGCCCTGTATGTCATAAACGGTGGATTTCTGCGCCTATGTTCATAGAGCAAAGTGATGTTAATTTTTGTTGTTTAGTAGTTTCCCGAAGTTTGTCTATTAAAATCTGGACCACCCTGTATATTTCTACTAAAAATCCCACCAAGTATCTTTAATGAGTATTAGTTAAAAAGTCCTATATCTCAAACAAAAGTTATTGACGAGTTCCGATATTTTTGGGTCAACCTTTATAATAAAGAAAAAAAATTAGAGAGATGTACTGGTTCTCACCGAGAAAATTAGATAACATTGTTGCCATTAAAATGCCATTAAGAACAATTTACATTTTTATCGTTGTTTTCGATCGTTCACATTCATGACATATTCTAGAATTCTGGCGCAATTCCCTTTCGGGTTAATCAGAAAAAGTAAACCGGGAAAGGAAGAAATCGAATACTAAATTAGAGGCAAATATGGTATTAATCCCGGCGCGACGCATCGCAGGAAAACACGATTCTACGTCTAAAGGATTGCTTTGACGAGGGAGCAACAAACCGGGTCAAGCATCTCCGACGTTAGCTGTAATAGATTCCTGCCGTTTCATTTTTGGGGACGTAGCTGTTGCGTAGAGGGCGCAAATAACTGCGACCCCGCGACCGAATTACACGCTTCTTCCCGAAATCGGATTATAGTCCGGTCGGAGAGCGAGAATTCTCCCTCTTTATCTCGGTGTCGTCAGGGGGTTAAGGGGAAGTGAGATTGGAAATGTGTAGAACCCGGGCAGAAGTACACAACTATAGAATCAATCTCTAGGTAGCGGACGATGAGTTCCAGTATACTTTTAATGAATTAGAGACACTTAAAATGTGTGCCGCATTCCATAAATGATGACAAGTAATAAAAATCACTGTATTTACAATTTATTAACAAATGCCTACGAAGCAGGTGATAATAAATCTAAATACGTTTAATAGTTCAATCAAATAAGATTTTGAATACTACTTTACCCCAGCTGAATGTTATGGCTTCATTTTCAAAATGGCGTCCAAAGTTCGCAAAAAAACAGTTTTCCCGGTTTTTTTCCACCCCACCAAGCGCATCAACGTGTCGAGCCCAACAAAATTAAGTTTACTGTAAAAAAGGGGGTCAATCATTGGTAACTATTTTTTATATTGAAGTAAAAGTATTCAACTGCAACATGTGTCAATTTCAAACTTTAATATTAATAAATGAGGTCGTAGCGAATTTTTGAAAAAAAAAAAATCTCGGCTCCTGTGGTTGTAGGACATTTTTTTTTAATTCGTGAAAAAATGTCGGCTTTCAAATGGCAATAATATATTTCTATTAAATTTCAATTATAAGAAAAAGATCTACATTTTTCGACCCGAAAAAAGAAATCAAAGTTTCGGTAGATTTTTCGCATCTTTCCAATTATTTTGAAATACGTGTACAATTTGCGTAGAAAAGTACAACTCTTAAATTAGAGAATATTTTAAGCCTAAATAAGGGTCATATAAGTGCATTACTGTATGATTTACAGAAACTTTAAATAAATATCTTTTTTTTTTTTGGAAAAACTCAATTTTTGCAAAAACTATGAAATATTTTGCGATTTTACAAAAGTATGCTTATTCTACTTGCCAAGGACTATGTACAGGGTGGTTAATTTTCGATAGTTTTATAGGGTACAGCCAAAACAGTGACAGATACAAAAAGTCTGATATCGATGTCCCGTCCTTTTATTTTGAGTTTACTTCTCTGGTACCAAAAGATGTTGGCAAACTTGATTAGTTTTAGATATACAAGGTTTTTTTTTTGAAAAATCGCTGATTTACATTAACCTCTCTTATCTCCGTTGTCATTAAATTTAGAAGAAAAAGGTTTGAATATTATTTGTTCTATTTTGTATGAGGAAACCACTGGCGTAGTCAAATTTTTTACAAATTGCACAGTTTCTTTGATATTACATAAACATTTTTAAATAGAACACCTTTCAAAATTTATAAAACCAACAAGCTTTCAATTAGTCAAAAATAAATTAACTGTCAATATTAAACAGCAAAAGACGAATAAACTGAACATGGCCAACTGAAAAATTATCTATAATTTTTTGCATTTTTCTTCATTCAAGCAAATAAAATGAATCTATTAAGACTGAAATGTTTAAACAAATGCTATTCAAGAGGATAGCCAAATACAGTGTGTTCTATTTAAAAAACCTATGTTTATGTAAGTAATATCGGAAAAACTGTACGATTTGTAAAAAAATCTGAGTACGCCAATGGCTTCCTCATAAAAAATAGTACAAATAATGTTCAAACTTTTTTCTTCTAAATTTAATGACAACGGAGATAGAGATGTTAATGTAAAATGGGCGATTTTTCAAAAGAAACCTGTATATCTAACATTAATGAAGTTAGCCAAAGTATCAGCGAAGTAAATTCAAAAGAAGAGGATCAGATTTTTTGTATCTATAACCGTTTTGGCTGTACTATATAAAACTATCGAAAATCAACCACCTTGTACATATTCTGAAAGTTTCGTAATTTTTTTTTGTTGCATTTGTTTAATAATTAACATCGGGCTGGGCTCAAAATTTTTGTTATAAAAAGTTCTACAACATTTTTTTCTAAACTGTTTTTTGTGAACTTTGGACGTCATTTTGAAATTGAGTTGAATGAGACAGTTCCGAATATGAGACACCGGGTTTTCTCGCAAATTAGGCCATTTTTTGAAAAGAGCGCCACTGTTCTATATTACCGGCAGTTCACTTTCTATCGTATGTTAACAGAGGCCGCGTCACGCGGGTAATCAGTTGGCTGTGCGGTAAGTTTCTGTGTGCCGGTCGCCAAAGTACTTGCAGTGCTTGTCGTAGAAGTATGTAGAAAACAGAAAATTATTAACAAGACAGTGTTGTTTATCATTAACATAAAGCTAACATGACGTAGTATCTATTTATCATGCCATTGAGTCAATTTTTTTCATGCGTTTACCAACTAACCTAAAACTGAATAAAATTTCTTAAGACCCTAGTGTGAGACACCGGAGAGCTCCTAATATGAGGTACCTCATATTACGGGACAAGGCATCGCATATGAAGGTAAAGCATTTTCACCACTGGGTAACTAGTATAGATGAGCGAAGCAAAGGTTTTTCGTTAGACCTTCAATACCAAACTTGCAATCTTCTCCGTAAAAACTACAAATAGAAGAAGCTTTGAAGAGAAAAAAAGAAAAGGAGGCAAAAAAAAAGGAAAAACAAAGAAAGTCAAGGAAAACAGCTGCAAAAGGAAAAGGAACTGGGAGAAGGCCTGTGAAAAGGAAAGCACATCTAGAATGTGGAGAAATAAAATAAAAAAAGATTATTTGTGCCGTTTGTTGTTAAGCTTGAAAACCTAAACTTTTTTTTTATTTTGTTCACAGAATTACCTATTCGTTGTTTTAAGAGAAAATGTTACTTTGTTTAAAGAAAAACATGTTTTTTGTTTTTGAGAAAGCCATACCTAAACATGTTTTATGTTCTGTTTATTCAATAACAATATGTTTGAGCAAACAATAGTTTATTTTCAGCTTTATTCTCATATTGAGAACCCATACTGTCTCAAATTGGGAACCCCTTTTTTGATTAGGCAAATATTACTTTTCTGATAAAATCTAACTTAAAAACTAAAATACAAATTTGAGGCGTTTTCGCGTATTTTTGGAGGATCTAGATTAAATTCGCTACAGAAAAACGTTATTTTTCCAAGAAAAATGTTAAAATTGAAAAAACCATTATTTTTTTGAAAAAAGTGTCTCATAATAGACATCTTTCCCCTAACATTCAGAGCTGGGGTAAGGTACTTCATTCAATTCTACGGAATTTTTCCCAATTTTTACGTGACTTTGTTTACTGAACTAAATGTTGGCAAAAAAAAACAGGTACTTTCGACAATCTGACTGGCCTATATTCGAGTAAGCTGTAATACTTCATTATTTAATACGTTTTATCAGTATTCATCCCCTTCATCCACCGGTTTTATTCTTTCTCATGGGCAACGAAGAAATTGTGCCAACACAAAGCGATGCTAACCGGACGGAAGACAAATTCGGATTCATCTATCCTTTCTCAAAAAACCATTTTTTTTTTTCGCCCGTTGAGTCATACCGGCAGGCGCCGTCGAGACGCAGGTATCCCTCCCGAACCCCACGTCTTACTACCCCCTAAAAACTTCCACCCCCGTCCCGTCTTCCAAATGAAGCGGTCCCCCGGAGCGGCCGCGATGAGACACGGAGCGATCCGGAGGCGCTGGCGGGCGTCCCCCGCGAGAGGGCGCCTCTTCCGGCGTGGCGCGGGTCACGGCCGCGCTGTCTCAACAAAGAAAATCATCTCTCTCTGGGCAAGAGTAATACATATTCATCATTCATGCAATTGTACAAAACAAACGCCGTCTTGCGTCGGCGTTACGAGGCGCGCGCGCGGGGCGGGAGGGGGCGAGCGGAAAGCTTCGCGTTACCAGGCAACCGGAAGTCGTTTCCATGACGACGCCCACCAAAAAACATTCGCAACAAAGGAGCGGGATTAATAGCCTCGCAGATAATGCTCGCCGGTGTTTCAAATGGCGAAATAAGTGTGTGTGATTGTGTGTGTGTCTGTGTGTGTGTGTGCATTCTCTGGTATCCACAGTCTCCCGCACAGCTGTGCGCTCGATTCCCAAATCGTTCCTCTTCATCGGACGCGCTCACGTTAGGACTTTTTTCGAAGCTAAGGATGCCTCCATTTATTTTTAATACAGGGTGTTACAAAAAATTGGTCAAGCGTTACAGATTATTTGGCGAAAGTAATGGGACTTCCCCACTTTTCATTTAGTCTCTTTTTCAAGATATATGATGTCAAAGTTATAATTAAAATAAGGGTATGTCGTAGATCTTCTTTGGTTGTTGGCGGGTCTTCATTATTCTTTTGCATATTAAGGGGACCACACACCCATTGTTTCGGAATCGGATTGAGTGGGGCTTCATTTTTACCGGCGGCGTTAGGAAGTAGCTGCATTTGACAAACGTCTATCGGGAAATCGTCTTGCGTACAGACAAGAAGCTGCTAAAGTCTTGCTTCGCCATAAATTAAAACGATATCCGTCAATTCCGAGTTGCTATACATGTAAGCCATTTCTGACACTTGAAAAACTAATGTAAACACTATCGCAACAACGATAATACTAAAATCGAATTTCAATATTCGGGATCGCCTGGGGCCACATTGGCGAATGACGCTAGAGCTACAGTAGCCCAACGATGTAAAGGTTGAAAACACCACAACTTCAATAATTTTTTTCTCTGAGGAAACTATACGGATTTTGCAAAAATTTCTTTTACAGTTTGATTCCGTTTTTCATGCCTCATCTATTCCCAAATTTGTTTGCATAAGTTTGAGAATTTAGAGCGTCTCTACAACAAGTGGCCAGGTTCAGACACTGGTTATTGAACCGCATGGGTTTCGGGCTGACGTTCGATCACTCTCGACAAATTTTGATTAATGAATGTAAGATTGTAACTATAAAATTTATTTACCTCCAGAAAATTAAAGTTTACTTTCTCTTTCCAATTACCAGCGCCGGATTAACCTATGGAGAGGCTCGGGGCTAAACCTAAACAGGATTTTGTTTGATTCTAAAATAAAAACGATATTAAATTTCAAAACCTAAACGGGTTTTTGTCTGATTCTAAAAAAAGGTCACGCAATCAGCAACTTTTCGATATACCATTTCAAAACCTAAACACTTTGGTTTCATTCTAAAAAACAAATTTTGCCAGATCTTGCTGAGGCTACATATCCCGTAGCCCCTACCAGTTACCTTATGTTTTAGAGCCCCAATACCATGGTTTAAGGAAGAAACGTAATTTTAAACAACTGTTTAACAAAATTTTGAGAAACTATGCAACAGTATAGTAATAAACTGTAACATTATGGTACAACTAAACTGTTACACAGTGTCTTAAAAACTGCAACACTGTCGTATAACAAATGTATACAATATGACGCTACTAGTATGAACTGATCCAACTGTTTTAGGTGAAGCTTAAAACTTGTGTTTCGCTGGGTTCAACTACCATTTCTTTTTAAATATTTAAAAACCAAACCAGAGTTAAAAGAAATCAAAATCACTCTCTCCAACATTGGGCAACTCGACAATCGTAAAAAATAGATTCCTCGAGGTTTGGTCCACAAGGTCTTGGGCATAAGTCAAGTCATATGTTTAACAAAATTGTAGTAAAGACAAATACAATTTGTTGGTAGATGTAATAATGCTTGATACAAATTATATTTTCTGTATAAATTATAGTCAAACTTGCTACAATTGTGTAAATTTTTTAATATAATTTTTTCCCATCTTTGCTTTCATAGCTTACAAATTTTTTCCGTTTGGTGATTCGCGTAATCGTCCCTAAGTGAAAACATGCGTCCCGCATAAAGCAGATACCCATTCAACACGGAACGATTTCATTTCGCAGAGTTATTATCTGGCGGCGCGAAATGGCCTTACATTTAGCGTAATGGAGAGGCGCGGCGCGGCTCGGCGCGCCGGCCGAAAAAGCGGCGGTAATTTTTGTTGTGGGCAATTCTCGTTTACGCGGGTTTATCTACCATTAAAACGGCGCGATTTAAAATTAATTGGGACCGTAACTCATACCGGGCGAAAAATACGAGCGTTCTTGGTCTGCAGTCGCGAGAACAAATACGGGACATTAACAGGTAGGCGACGCTAGGACCGACGCTAAGGGAGCGCCATCACGGATGGTTTTGTCAACTGTGGCTGCTTTAGATACAATTTGAATGTCTAATGCTAATACCTTAAAGTAAAAACAAAAAATATGCTAAACATTTAAAAAATACAGCTGTGGTAATAAACAACTGTTTTCACCACGGTTTTTATCTTCTCAATGACGTCTAAATAATTTCAGCAACAAAACTATAATTAATCAATAAAATTGCATTCCATAAAAGTTAATATTTTTAATTTAAATTCATTTATATGTGGCTCCGCCAATTCTTGAGGAATATCTTTACTGGTATTTTTTGTCGTTGGCCTTGACTCGTTTGTTTTGTTGTCTTCTGTATAAATTCTCTTCTACAGACATAATAATAATGTTGTTTTTGGCGTTGAACTTTTTGGAGTCTAATCCTTACATTGGTCGTATAATTGCCTTACATTGTAACACCTGAATAGCAGAAACTGAAATAAAAAGATGTGTAACATATTCCGTGAAATTTGACGCTTCAATAAGACTTTTAGTGCCTGTAACATGCGTGTAAAACTCATCCACGATGGGGAGCAGATTTGAATCTCTTACGACGTGTCATTTTATGGAACATATTTCGTTTTTATGTTTCTTCTTGGAGTGACGTTACAATTTTAGACAGGACGAATGAGGCAGTCATTTTTTTATGGTGGCCGTTGTACTTATTCAAACAATTTCAAAAATTGTCCTAGCGGAGCTACAGCAAGCAATTTGCTTACCGAAGATTTACAAAAATACGTGGAATCGCTCATAAGAATAAGAAAAATAGTTCCCATCAATATGGGTTTGCTTTTAACTTGTAGTTTTTCATTTTTTTGTTTATTTTTTTTGATAAATATATGCGAAACGTCTTTAACCATTTAAAGATATTTAGGCCGTGAAAAATAATACAAATTTTACATCAAAAAGGTGTAGACAGTTGAAATAATTTTGTAAAGATGTACGCCAATGACTTTTTTGCTATTTGATGACAGGTATAGTCAGTTGGTTGCATAAAAAGAGTTACTTTTTAATATTTTTCGAGTTTATCTTACAGTTTTATTATATAGGGTACTTAATATCAAAGCTCTAATAGATATAGAAGGATTTTAGTTTGAAACCTGATTAGTGTTTAAATTTTTTTGAGTACAGTCACAAAAAATGGCAAAAAACGGTTAGCACTATCCTGAATTGATTCCTTCGAAGGACCCAGCACTTTTCTTATGTAAAAGTGGTTTCAGTTAAATTGGCTGAAATTTTTATATGTTTATAGATCTTAACCTGTCGATCAAAAGTCTCCATTGGCGCAATATCCAAAAGTTCATAGTTTTCGAGTTAAGTTGATTTGAGAGCAATAACTCTGTATTCGAAGGGGTAAAAATGTTATTTGATATTATTTGATTGCATTTGCATTACCTAAGGTGTACCACGTGGAGGTTGCAAAATCGGTCCAACACCTCTTTGGCGTCCTCTTGCCTCTCACCATCGGAGTCTTTTTTACCGTGAGTTCCCCTTGCCTCTCATTAATCTTAGTACGTCTAGATGCATTTATTTTATTTTCATGGATCCAATATATCACCAATTTCTATGTTATTGTATCTGTTGAGACTATCATTAATATAGTTTAATATTGCGTCACTGGGGTAATGTATATTTTGTTGATATTGCACAAAACCCAAATACCACAACACGCTGTTATTGCTCTCAAGTCAACGTAACTCGAAAACTATGAACTTTTGGATATTGCGCCAATGGAGACTTTTGATCGGCAGATTAAGAGCAGTAACATTATAAAAATTTCAGCCAATTTAACTGAAACCACTTTTACATAAGAAAAGTGCGGGGTCCTTTCGAAAGTTGTTAAAAAATTAAAAAATATCACTTTGTGCAGCAAGAACGGATCCATGCTGCTATGAATTATTTTGTCTTACTTTGGACGGGAAAATGTCCCTCAGAGTGACGGCACATGTTCTTCGAAACACCTTATACAGATGTGTGCCGCTGAAAATCTAACTTGTAGAGACATTGGAAGTAACCCAAACGTTGATCTCATCGCCACGTGTCGAAACGTCCCGCAATCGATGGGAATAAAAGAGGAAGATTTCTTCCGAACAATCCAGAGGGAACGTATAACAGAATTAAATATGTGCCTGCTGCCTATAAATCTTTTCGTCGGCCCGGCGGGGCACGGGGGAGGGGAACTTTTATTTGGCGGAATAGAATACCGGCCTATGCGGGATTGAAGAGGCAGGTGGTCCGTCCGCCCGCGCTCAAACTGGCTGCCGCTCTTCGGGGAATCGGCGCGACGTTTCCGGTATGATGGAGCGGCGGGGAATCGCCGAACGAACTGTCAGGTTTCTCTGCGAGGTGTCCGACCGTCTTATGTAAACGAACAATCACGTTTGGGCGCCTAACGAGTCGACCGGGGTTCCTCTTCCTTTGCAGATATCAAAGACCTAAAATAATCCCCTTTCGCCAGCAGCGGGCGGTCGGGAAAGAACGAGGAATCTTGATTTTGACGAAGGGGTTGTTGTAAATGGTATCAAGTTTGAGGTGCTGTGAGCTGTGGCTAATAAAACCTGCGCTTTTTACGATACTTTTAAATATCAGTTAGAAATAAGGTGATATGTGACTTTTACCGTTAAAAAAAAAACAGAGTAATTAGTGAAAAAGTATCTAGTATTTCCTTGGGGCTACTCATACATGTGTCAGCATGTATACAAGTTTGTAAATAACCTGTACAGCTGGGTACCAATTCCAATTGTAAAAATTTGACTTTGTGCGTTGTAAATATCAATAAATACCCCTCAAATTATAACATAATGTCCATTACTTTCTATTTCATTTCGCAAGTCAGAGTGCTAGCAATTTTACAAATTACTGACCAGTACTGGGCCAAGGAGGTGATGAAAAGTTGATAATTTATAATATACAGGGTGTTTCAGAAAGACCTCTCGTAAATTCAGGGAGTGATAGTACGACAAAAAATAACAATTTCTTGTCTTATGAACTATATGTCTATCTCCTCTTGTTTTCGAGATACAGATCGACAAAATAAAATTTTTTAAATAGAATTTTTACGAAAATTTCTAAACGGCGCATTATATTTTTATGAAATTTGGTATACCGGGCTTTTTAAGGATCCAAATACGCTGGTTTAATTATTTCTTTTGATATTTAAGGTTAGGTTTTTTACCATTCGGGCTCCATTTCTAATGTACAATTTTATTTTCTAAAAATAATGTACTCTTGTTAGAACTTCCTAATGTGGACGGTTTTCGAGAAAAAAGGCTTTTTTTTGCTTTTTTACTATTACGGTGTAGAAAATAAGTGACTTTTCTCAAAGTAGGCTTATGTCAAAACTTATTGGTGGATGTCTCATAAACAACGCATATATTCTTAGTAATATTTTAACCTAATTAACTTTATATCAAAATTTTAGCGATTGTTAGTGACTGTAGTTATTACAGTCACTAAAATTTTGATATAAAGTTAATTAGGTTAAAATATTACTGAGAATGTATGCGTTGTTTATGAGACATCCATCAATAAGTTTTGACATAAGCCTACTTTGAGAAAAGTCACTTATTTTCTACACCGTAATATTGTAAGAATTCAATTAAAAGCCTTTTTTTCTCGAAAACCGTCCACATTAGGAAGTTCTAACAAGAGTACATTATTTTTAGAAAATAAAATTGTATATTAGAAATTGGAGCCCGAATGGTAAAAAACCTAACCTTGAAACAATTAGAATTTAAAATGTAATACGAATGTAGCATAATTAGCGCCCTCTATGAAATGTACAAAAAATAATTAGACCAGCGTATTTGGCGTCCTTAAAAACAAACCCCGGAATACCAAATTTCATTTTCGTAAAAATTCTATTTAAAAAGATTTATTTTGTCGCTCTGTATCTCGAAAACAAGAGGAGAGACACATAGTTCTTAAGACAAAAAATTGTTATATTTTGTCGTACTATCACCCCCTGAATTTACGGGAAGTTTTTCTGAAACACCCTGTATACAACAGTAAAGTGAAACAAATTTTACTTTAACATACACAGAATTACTTGCTTAGCTAAGTATTAACATCAATATTGATGGCAACGATCTTACAAAAGCGAAAATGAATGGTTTTTTGTTTGTGGAATTTCGACTAGGTTTGGAATTTACTATGATACTATATGACCTTGTTGATCGAATCTGAGTGCTATAACATTGAAATGAATACTACTTGAATATTTTTGACAAGATTTTTTATTGTTTTCGGTTTGAAGTGAGAAAATAGGCTTTGAAATGGAGTAATTGAGCGATGAATGTTTTTATAAAACTTTTGTGACTGAAATATGACTTTTGATCATGACTGAAGGATCAACAATTCGAGACTTTGGCGCAGAAATATTGCTTGGAACCTTTTGTCGACGTATCTCTGGTATCTAGGCTGTATCGTTTCCTTTTTCTTACTTGTTGTATCTGCTGTGGCTCTGGAGATTATGTGGCTGGATTGTGAGATGTTCCCTGCTATTTTTAGACGTTTGTTAACTTCGTGACTATTGAAAATGTTTAGTTTTTGTTTAATACCTCAACTTAGTTTGTGTGTTCCTAACGTTGTTGTGTTTAAAAACACTTATTTCTTTTACTAAGTACCTTTTATCGTTTATTTCACTTGTGTTCTAAACATTTTTTGGCTATAATTTTTATTTGTGCAAGTCAAAACTAATGGCCTCTTAATATTATTTGAACTATGATATCGACTTAAGGCGTAATTTATTACTATTTTGTTATTTATATTCTACTTTAAACATGTAACTTAATGGTATTTTAAAGTTTCCTATAGTTTATTTGATTTCTGAAAATATTTTGTACACTGACACCGATAAAGTGACTAAAACTATAAGCAAACGCGCCAATATCCTTGGCAGGAAAAATGACCTCGGATGGAGCAGGATCGAGCGGGATTATCGCTCTTTACCCTAAACCAATCTTAATTTATAGTCCATTTAAGCTCATTTGGTCGTAGTTATTTTTCTTGGTAGTTGCTGCAAAACTGTATAGATATTCCCCACAAACTTTATCAGATCGTTATATAATTAGAGAAAAGTAACAAGTGCTTCCGCACCATCCCCTTTTCATTAATTCCGGCTGTGGAGGAGGGCGTCGTGAAATTTTAAACACTTGGAGAGATTGAAAAGAAAAAGAAAACACATTAGCGAAATGCATAAATTTCCTTCAGCTCGAGTAAACAACTTTTCAATAAGGCGACGACAAAGAAAATCTACTTAGAGGACGGAGCAAGAAAAGCATTTCTTTGCTACCGGCAAAATTGTCCGACTACAATGTGACATAAGCGACAATGGATTAATCTTGGAAGGTGTCTTGAATAGAACACGGGCCTCCGCCAGGGAATACCAGTGTCGTTCCAATTAAGGATTAGCGCCGTCTCTCTCGCCCGCTAGCCTCGCTCTAATAAGGTCTAACGGTGAGGAGCGCGGATTCTATTATCGAGGAATTCATATTGCAGTCGGGTTTGTCCAGGTGGCCGAGGCGCAGGAACTGCGAATAATTCTTTGCTCTTCTCTGCTGCCATCACTTTATTTGGAGACATCGTTTACTGACAACTTCTTGTTAGTGACTGTTACTTGACACACTCGAATGCACTTTTTTCTGAGGCATTTTGTAGTGATCTGTTTTTGAGCACTTCGTCTTTGTATAAATATAATATTTATTTAGTTTAATTTGTATACAAGATTGTAGGCATGGGTAACACTGTAAATTTTCGTGTATTGACACAACAATACCGACACGGCTTGCTGTATCAACACAACGTGTCAGCACAATTGTGTCATGATACAGTAAACTGGATCGGATAGATGCAGATGTGTGGCACTGTCTGCGTGTCTGTGCCGCGTTCAATCTCGTTATGACACGCCGGTTCCTTTACAAGTTCCCAATATAATTCTAATTAGTCCAATTTTTGTAATTTATTTTTGATTATTGTTTTATTTACGAAACCATAGCTATCAGTATTTTTTTAATGTTTCAGTTTTAGTTTTATGTTTTTTTAATTTTGCGGTATGATTTTTTTATCAAAGATATTTATTTTTACTCGTGTTTTATGTAAATATATAGATATTTTAAACGACTTGAGTTTTAATAATTAAAATACCTAGGTATATTTTGAGTATTAAATTGTTTTACTCACAAGTGTTATATACGTAATAAATAAGTTTTGGAAAAAATATTAAATCGGGGACTCTGTGGCCCCTTAACTCCCATAATCGCGCTTCCACGGTGTCATAATATAATCCCCATCCCATCGAGAATCAGGATGGTGACTCGTGACACCGTGCGCCGTTTAGTAACTCGCAATCCGCAATTTCTGCCATCTTGGGTGTTATTAAGTGTCATGGTGTCACGTGGGCTGTTTCAGCACCCATGACACCCAGAGAGGTGTCAACACAAAAGCGCCATTCAACACGGTGTTACCCATGACTACAAGATTGCGATATAAATGCGTACTTTGTACCGGCCAGAATGTTAATCAACTGTAGGGACCAGAGTCGACGTTCGAACACAGTTGATGGTGGGTCCGCCAATTCTCAAGATAGATCTTCGCTGGTGTTTTCTTGTCAGTACCTGCTCTTGAATGTGATTGTGTTTCTGGATTTATTGCTTGCTGGGAAGTTCGATTTCTATGGTACGAATGTTATAATACTAAAATTACTCAATTAGCAGATAAAGTAACAAACGGTGATCATCGTAAGGAGCCGCCGTCGACTGTTCGCGCTCTAATAAGGTCCAATATTGAGAAGCCCGCGTTCAATTATGCCAAAATTCGTAGTTTAGGCGGTGGATAACGCCTGGAAAGTTATTAATTTAAATTGTATGTACATAATTTTGTAATAAATTTAGTTTTTAAGTCGCCCGATGGCGAGTACCTACTGCGGGGCTAAATTATTTTCGGCGAAGAGTGTTGTACTTGTGGATTTATGGTTTTTAATCAGTTCGGGCCCTCGTTAATGGACCCAGAATAAATAACCTAAGGAAAAAGCGGCGGCTTCCTAGTCGGGCGGAGCCATTTAAGGCTGACACAGCGTAATGTATTCACTACTCTTTTTAATAGTGTTAATTTATGACGTTATTGCTTGTCTTAAACGATTTAAGGGATTAATGATTATGAGGTTGTTCTATTTGCAACTTTTTTATTTTTATGTTAGGCTTTATAAAAAAGTAGTAACTAAGTTTTTTATGATAATATTGAACTTTGTACAAGGTGTTCTCAATAAGTAAGGAAAACCAAATTTACTGGAACACCCTATACAGTACCTATATCTGCGACTATAGTGAATAAAAGTAAAAACTTTTTATTTTGCATTTTACGGAAAAAGAGTACATTTGATAAAAAATTTTGCTTGTATATAAAATGAGGTCACAAAGAAATTTCAGAAATTAAAAAATATGAAAATGTTATAAGAGTAAACCTACTACCTTTATTTTTACCTTTCCGAAAAAGTGTCACTAGAAAAAGTTATTCGCAATAAAAGCTACGAAAGAATGCCAATCTGTGGCAAAATTGGTCCAGTTTGATTCACAGACCAACAAAATTTACCTTTTTTTGGAAGCAGAAACTTGAATATATTTTCGAAGGATTTAGGTGCGAATGAATCCGAATCTGGCAGCAGATTCCAATCACGTCAGGTTTTTGAGATATCCTAACCTAAAAGTGCAAACAACACTGTTTTTCGTCATATTTGAGGTTATGTAGTAAGGCCATCTATTCTTTTTCGAAAAACTAATACATTGAATCTGAATCTCCCTCCTTCGAATGCCGTTGAGTTTGCTGAAATATATATTTTTTTCGTTGATATATCACATGTTGAAATTTTTAAGTTTCTCAGTTTCTTAATATGCGAAAATCTACTAAGGATCCCTTAGACATCAAGCAGTCGATTGCAATTCAGAAACTTGTTTGCGGGTCTGGAGTTGGTGGGCTTGCGGTTTGTAAGCTTGGAGTTTGTAGGTTCGGGTTTTGTGGGATTGGGGTTTGTGGGTTTAGGGATTGTGGGTTTGGGGTATGTGGGTTTGTGGATTTGGAGTTTGTGAGTTTGAGTTCGTATGTATTGAAGGTTTCTGAGTATGAAGTTTCTGAACTGCAATCAACTGTTTGACGTCTAAGGGATCCTTAGTAGATTTTCGCATATTAAGAAACTGATAAACTTGGAAATTTCAACATTTGATATCTCAACGGAAAAATAAGATATTTGAGCAAACTCAACGGCATTCGAAAGAGCCTTGTACTTTTAAATTATATGTATTTTTTTTGGAAAAAGAATAGATGTCATTACTACATAACCTCAAATAAGACGAAAAACACTGTTTTTTACACTTTTAGGTTAGGATATTCTGCGGCCAGATTCGCACCAAAATCCTTCGGGAATGTATATTAGTATGTCTGCTTCGAGACCCTTGTTGATCTGTGTACAAAAATTTCCGAATTCGAAAGTGGGGTAATTTTGAAGATGGCTTCGTGGTTCCAACTGGAAAGATGAGTGAAAATTTGAACTTAGGATTGGGAATGCTATAGCATGGTTTGTTTAGAAGAGTTTAGACGAATATTTTATTATAAATACTTTTTTCCCAAATTTATTACGTTCTTTAAAAAATTAAAATAGTAGTATACGAACTGTTGTACTTAAAAACCAATGTAACTTCTTGCTATGCCTTTTGTTACTTATCACTTTTTTGAAAGAGTAAAAATAAAGGTAGTGTACTCTTATATTTTTATAGACATCGGTATATGAAATGTTAAAACTTTTCATCGATTGTGTTTTTTTTCTTAAAAAACATATAAGATTGAAGTGAATATTGGAGACAGTCGTGATTGGAAATTAGTTTGTGTAAGTGTGTAAGGATTTTTTTTATTGAAGTGGACGAATCGTAGTCTCGACCACGCTCGTCTTTTAAAATGCGCGTCTCGTATTCAGAGGGTTTTCCACCGTGAATCGGTGCTCTCGAATGGGCGCTGTAACGGCTCTCCACACGAGGGGGATAATGGATTCCAGTCGCATCCCCAACTCTCTAATCCGAATTAAAGACCGTTCCCTTCAGATCTGGGTCGATGCCGTTAGTTATCGCGGACGGCCACCAGCGCAAAACAATGAGGGGCGGCCATCGCCCCCCTTATCGTCGGTCTAATTAAGAAGATATCAGCGGATTGTTTTGTCGCATACGATTAAGGTTTGCGACGGGCGGCCGGGGCTGGAATCTGCTGCGTCGCCGTAGACGTGGATGGTGGCCAAATAACAGCTACGGCTCGTCATAGGTCTACATGAACAGGACCATACAGAATGTTATCTATCACATTTTCACACAACTTCTCAATCGGAACCACGGCCAAGGGACCTAACTCTTTCATAAGAAGCAGAAATCGCCGCTCGGAAAATATTATTTTCGCCTATATTTCGAAAATTTCTTCCAAAGTTCGCTAAGCAGTAGCAAACCGTAGCAGACGACACCGCCGAAGACCGATACTGTCGGCAGAAATGCCATTCGACCCTCCGCAGATTTGAAAAATATTACTCCAGTTTTGGAAAAACGTTTCCGAAAAATGCGAAATTCGAACTGGGAAACTGCAACACAAAACCTCACTACCACTTTAAACCGCAACTCCATCACCGTTTTCAGGCGACTAAAAAGATGGGTAAAATCCAAAGAGGACAATTGTCCAAACTCAAGCGAACTTCGCCACAGGACCTCTGCGGACTCATTAAGGAGTGTGATTGAACGTTGACTCTGGTACCTTACAGTTCAGTAACTATAGTACAGTCATTGAAGCTGAAAATCAGCTGTAACCTCCGAATTCTTTGAAACTGCATGGATTTGCATGAGAATTTAGAATAAGGCTTATCTTAGGCTCAAGTTCAAAAGTGACATAAGCCCGATTGATGCTTTTTGGTTTTTAGGGGTAAAAACTACCCCTAAGTGAAAAAAAATTGAAAAATTAAGTTTTAAGCATTTTATTGATAAAAATCTTGTTCAAGCACAAAGATTAAATAATGTTCGATGTTCTCGAACATGTTTTATGATATATTTGATCTTTTCGACCCTTTATTTAACCCTTGAAAACTACCCCAATGCAAAAAAATAATGATAAAAAATTACTTTTTAAAGATTTGGGATGATTAAATCGTGCAATTATTTAAAATAAAAGTTACCTTATAGCTAATAAAATAATTTTTCTCTTTCAACCCCTAAAAACCAACCCTGTATTGACAAAAATTATAAAAAATTACTTTTTAAAAGCTTGGAATGCTTTAACGCAGCAATTATTTAAAATAAAAATTACCTCATTGTTTATGAAAGAATTTGTATCTCATAACACTTTTCAACCCTTATAAATCACCCATGTGCTAAAAAATGATAAAAAATTACGTTTAAATCTTGGAATGCCATAATTGTGCAATAATTTAAAATAAAAATTCCCTTATATTGTTTATGAAAGAATATTTTACCTTTGCTATTTTCAACTCTTATAAACTACCCTTTTACCAATATTAATGTAAAATATTTTTATTATAATCGATTTTTAAATATAATCAATCATAAAAAATTGCTACGCTGCATATAAATAATCACACTAAATTTTTTTACTTATTTTATTTGTATAATATACCTAATATAATAATATATAAAAATAATAATAATATATAAAAATGAGAGCCTATTTTGGTCCTAAAAAATATCATTGTTTTTTTTACCATAACTCGGTTAATTTTGAAGCTGTAGAGCCTACAAAAAAGCATTTTAAAGATAATTTCAAGAGCTGTAAGATTTTTTAAGGGAAAGGATCGAAAGGCTCGATACAGGCCGTTTTTTCACTAAAATATATGCTTCAAGCGGCGATATCTCCTTTGTTTTTTATGCTATAGGAATACAAAAAGCAAAATATTTGTTGAAAAAAAGCTACATTTTTGTTGTCTATCATTATTTACGTATCTTTCATAGTTTCAGAGTTATTATATAAATAAGGCAATTTTTTTGAATAATGAAAAATACGTTTTCAACTTTTACCGTACATTATTTAAAAAATACGCATTCTAAACCGGTCTAACGTCAGGATCGTATGAAAACACTAAAACAAAACTAATTGTAAAGGGTCTATGATTAATTTTAATTCTGTTGGAAATGGTACAACGTTTACTGCTTATTTTTCCTTAAAAAATATGAGCAACCCATCTGTTTTGGCGATAACTCCTTCAATTTTGCTCTGATTAACTTTTGTAAGTGCTCATTTTGAAGATATTTTTGAGTACTACAAAAAACTCCAGGAGCGTTATACACGTAAAATGAATCCTTTTTCCGTTATTTGACGTTGAATACATCGATTCGAGTATCCCCCCCAAAACAAGTCCCCTACCACTAACCATATTTCGCTTTGTATAGGACGTACAACACTTTTTAACGATTTTCGTTGTTTATTTATAAGCTATATTTTTGTTCATTACACATTTTTTAATAAAATGCGTAGTTTTTGATTTATTCGCGAAAGATACTTTGAAAAAGTGTTTTTTTTTTCACTCAAAATTCAAAGTTTTCAATCGTGAATAACTAAAAAACTATCGATTTCTCGAAAAAATTCTTCGAATATTTTTTGCTCAGTTATTTTTGAAAAATTTCCACCACCGAGAAGGGGTGTCAACCCCCAACAGGGTGGAAGCGTCAATCGGCGCTATGTCACTAATGTTCATTGACCTTTTCTCTAACTATCTGCCAAATTTCAAGTCGATCGGTTCAGTTTCAAAGAATTCGGAGGTGAAAAGCTTCAATGACTGTACTACTAGGAGTGGAAATCTAACCAGTACATGCAGTACGAATAAAATATACATTTTTAAGGTTCTTAAATTTTTCTTGTATTGTTAAATTTGGCGGATGCGCCGGGCACAAGCGAGCCGTGGAAATCCCAGCTCGCGCGGACGGCACTGGACGCGTCAGCGAGTTATTGCGGCCGTGCGGCGGCCGTAAATTATGGCCCGAATATCCGGCCGTGCCGGCGTTGTATTCCTCTCTACCCTTCCTTAACTCACTTTCGGAGTTGGAGCCGTCCTTGCCCGCCGACTAGATATATAATAGAGCCATAGTTATCGCACCTAACTTCGGACGTTTCTACGGTTATGAGCCGCACTCACCTCCGGGGCAATTACGGGTTTTACGTCGGCGGCGCATAATGTTATCAGCGCGTCCCGATACCCGATAAGGGGCTATCAAGGGAAAATCCGGCACAGAAGGACCAAAATTGACATACCTACACGTATAGGGTGCGTTTAAATGTTGCTAGATAGTCTTGAGATTAACAAAATATGACAATTGTGTTTTGCCAAAATATCGCACATTTATTTATTTATTCATTTTCTTATTGTTAATAACATTTTGTGAAATCACATGCAGAAAGTGCACTTTAGTAGAGAAAAAAATCTAGTCAAACAAAACATGAAAGTAGGCGGAAGTCATGAAAAGCACATGCCCACTCATCAAATTTTAACGCGTTGTTATGTTTTTATGGAAAAAAATAAGGCCAAATTTAACGTAAAAAAATTGTCTTTGTTCTGTATCTTAAAAGCAATAAGCGATATACCCATAGTTTGTAGTTTTATATGTTGACATGAAAATATCGCACCTCTGTTTTGTAACAAATCAAATGATTTACATAATATCTGGAAATTTTTATCTACACTAAAAATATTTCTGTCGATTGAGATGATATTTATAACATATACTGACATTATACAGGTACATTTATTTTCTTCCAAAATTCCAGTTAGCACAATATAAAAATAAATACAAGTTACAAATACAAATAATGAATTTAGAGCTGTTTCTCTTAATTTTATAATACATTTTAAACTAAAATAATTGCTAATTTGTTTTTTTTGCCTAAATATGATTCCAATTTTATTCAAGTTATATGTGGTAAAATACGTTTTATTATTTTGGACATATATATTTTACTTTAAGGAGGTATATCGGGGTCCGAGTGAAGTGAGGAGCTCAGGGGGGTCCTATGCTTTTCTTATGGGACTAAAACCCGCTGCCAATTTGAAAAAATTAAATTCTTTTGAAATTATTTGCGATAAACATTATCTATATATCAAAGAAATCTACTCATATGAACTTAGCATACATATTGACTAATTAACAACATAAAAACATCATATTTAAGTAGTTTTAAATTATATTTAATGAACGCATAAAGATTATGTAGATGTGGCAACAGCGCTAATAATTGACTAGCAGTTGTACATACTGCGAACCTACAGACCTCGGACATCGGAGATATTGCGCGTCAAATTCGGGTAAAGATGCGTATTCGTTCGAAAATGTATTGTGTGTAAACTATGTACAATATAATTATTATATATAGCAAATATATCGTATTATCCTCACGAAGATTTGTATCCTTTATTTAAAATCCGTAAATCATGTGAACTGGTAAAACAACGAGAATTATGTTAATTTGGTTCTAAAGAAATGAAATGACACTCGCGCCCATCTCTCGTCCAAGTCAAAGAAAATGTTGGATGCAATTTTGAAGGTTTTGTGATATAAATTACATTATTACTCACTGTTCGTGTTTTTAATCTCTATTTTAGTAATGTTACAAAAGTTTTGCAATTATAACTAATTTTTTAGATATAAAGTTTGCTGAGAAATATTTATGTTCCTTTGTTATTCCGTACAAATGCATTTCTCTCAAGTATATTACTAATTATATTAATCAAGTATAGAAAACTTTATGTAACCCTAAATATTTTATAAACCATTAAATATATTAAAAGGATTTATCAACTGTATTTTTTATTCCAATAAATATATCACAGCTTCCTAGTCTTTTTTAGTTAATCTAGTTTTTTAAAAACATTACAAAAAATCATCTGTTGTGGATAATTTATTGTTGATAACAATGTACATGGGATTTAGGAAAAATGTATATGTTTGAAATCAATTTCGTTTTTATCAAGTCTTTCAAATGTATTCCCTCCTTGCTGTCAGCTGATTGCGATGTTGCCACATTAATCCTCAAGTCAGAAGTCAGAGAAAAATGCAATTATTGGTTTCTGTTTCTAATCAATACAGCTGTACTACTTTCAAAACTTACATAAAAAATTAGATAATACGGTGTACCATCTATGGAAAAGTTTTGTTTCACAATTTCTACATTTTTTTCTCAGTTATGGGCAAAATAGAGCCGCACCGTCCATCTCCGCCATATAAACGTATGTTAAAATTAACAACTTTCAACAACAATATCTCAAAATCTAGATTCAAAAAAATTTCAAAAAATATGACGCACAGAGGGAGCACTAGGTAATAAGCTATATAAATTTCAAGTACATCTGTGCATTTGAGTAAACCCGATATACCTCCTTAAATTTTCGAAATTTTATTGCGATGTGATAAAAAGAAAAATGTTTCTAAAACAAAAAACACTTATATTATGGTAGTTATTGATTTATATTTATAATGCATTGGTAAGACGAGTAGATCATTAAAATTGCTTTTTTTTTCTGATGGATGCGAGTCAAAGTTCTTAACTTTCTTCGAAGAAAACAACCAGGCCCCTACCACCAGCTATTCTATCACGGGTTTTCCTTTATGCGAAGTTTTTACGACTTTCGTGAAATTTCGAAATAAATTTTTTAGTAACTTGAAGAGCAAATTATTAAAATGGAACTGAAACAATGGTTTTAATGGTTTGTGCAGTGCTTAATAGCTCCAGAGGAGATAAAATGTAATACTCTAAGGCAAGAACTTTTATATCAACAGCGGATTATGACGGAACTTTGACAATAAATTTAAAACTTGCCCCTTTTAGAAAGTTTAGTATTATTTTCTGTTGTGTATAATGATCGCCCTTCAATGGAATTCATGTAGCACGGTGTTTTATTTTTAACTTTTGCATTTGTATTGCATCAAGTAACAGTATTTACTTTTTTGCGATAAAATCTTATTCGTTCTCTATGGCTATATTAATATTGAAGCGATTTTAAATATATTCCTCGCCATCTGGCCCGTTCGTATTTGAATTCGTCTCGTGAAGGATTTCTATATTGAGCTTTCTATATAAATGAAAAATTAATTAATTAAGCCGGAGCAGCGTTCTCTAAAAGTTTCTGCTTCATTTTACTTTTATAAATGTAAATTAAATCCCCAGGAATTCAGATTAGGATAGGAAAGAAAAGTTTATTAATTCCCCTTTCTTTCTCAGGCTACGCTTCAGCTTTTGGTAAAACTATAACTGCATTTAATACGCAGTTAACAACTAGTTCGACATATGCCCTATAATGTTTATATATACACCGTGTCCACCTACCTATTGCGCGTAAGTCCAATATCTAGGTTAATAAAAGATATAACTTATTTTTTTTTCTACAGAGTTGCCTACTTTCCAGAGCTGCACAAAATGAAAATATATTTGCATATCGAATTCTACGTGAAAAATTAACGGGACTTTGTGTTATGATCCCTATTGAAATATTGATAGTTTTCGAGATAATCGACTTTTCATTTTTTTTTCTTTTGTTTCGTCACTTCTAGTAGTTGACATAATTATGATTGTATGACAGCTAGAAATTATTTTGTGTCAGGAACTGTAGAGTTCAAAAAACGTATCAAAAGTTGACCTGCGATATATAGGGGGCAAAAAAAATCGTGCCAAACCTGATAATTTAAAATTTGAAAAATCTCGACTTTTTCAAATAGAAAACCCCGTGTTTTATAATTTCATTAGATGCCTTTCTATAGACCTTACAATTTTTTAATAGCTTTCCCTGTACCTAAGTTGCGTAGTTTTTGCAAAAAAAGAACTTTTTTATGTAAAATACCGGATTTGCGCCCGTTCCTTTGTCTGGAAAAATATTGTAAGGGTATTTATTTTTATTAAATTTACTAGTTGTTTAGCTACACTATTTAAAATAAAAATTAGTAACTGAAAAATTTAGACATTTGAATTTAATAAATAAGTCTTTATGGAAAGTTACCATTTATTTGTAAATAAAATAAAAAAACAATAAAATCGCTACAAGTGATTAACTTTTGATACGATTTTTGAAAGAGCCACCTTCACTCTACAGTTCCTGAAAAAAAATAATTTCTAGCCGTCATACAATCATAATTATGTCAACTACTAGAAGTGACGAAACATGAAAAAAATGAAAAGTCGATTATCTCGAAAACTATCAATATTTTAATAGGGAATACTTTTTTAAGTATAAAAGTGTCAACTTTTGGTATCGTAAATTTAAGCAATTTCTAGGTGGAACAATATACAGGGTGTTCCAATTAAAACTTCCCACCTAGAAAATATCGGAATTAAAAAAAAATCAAAAAAGTCTGAGACGTCGATTTTCTTTTAATTAGAACACCCTTTAGTTTCCAATAATAATGTCATTACTACCTACAACTACATAACAAGGTTTTAAATTCCTACCATCTTGAACAGATATAATTTTATTTTTCAAATCAGCGCCATGTACATTGTCGAATAACTGATTTCTCTCTGTCCGTGATTTCCCTATTTTGTTTGCGTCGTAGTTAAATGAGAAAGAAGTCATTCCATAATGAATGGGGGGGGGGGGATTGAAAGAGACAAGAATGAATGCGAAAGCGGGGCTAATAGAATTTTCGTGAATAAATAAAGACGTTTTGTCTTTATTTATTCGCGAAATCGTCGTAGGCGAGATTTGGCTCTTTATTCATTTAGTATTTCGCAATGTCTCATTATCAGAAACGATTTGCTTAATTACTATGAAAAAAATAATAAATGTACCTGTCACTTAGTATCAGTTCAAGACTAAGGTGAGACAGAATTTATTTTTTCCGAAAATTGTCACAAAAAATTAATAATAAAATTGTCGAAGAAAAATTAAAATAAAATTGTAAGTAACTTCAACATCCTGTGTCTCGGAAACTATCAAATTTTGAACTAAGGTAACACTCTGTATATAGATTACCTACAATTATAAATAAATATGAAAGATGTAGAACATGTTCTTCTTTCTCGAAGGTGTTGTTTCCTCTGTGCCACACCAGCCTGATATAATTACAGCACCCGAATACAAACCGACCATAAAACATTCCTCTAGCTAAATATTTACTGCCTAATTTATTTCTGAATGGGAGTACCTAATTGGCAAGCTCATGAGGCATAGTAAACAAACCTACGAGCTTGTAGGAAGCAGCCATGAAATTTTGTTTGTGTAAAAGACAAACATCTCCGGTTTAATTTTAAACATTTGGGCTAACCTTGCAGTTTCGCATTCGACTGGGTAGAGGCGCCACCGTCGATTCGCAAGTTTCTCTCGGGTTTGGTGTAGTAATATACAAAGCGTTGGAAATTTTTAATAAAATAAATAAATTGTTTACTTTTTTAATCTTGAAAATTAGTACACTACTTTATTTTTTTAAAAAAACAATTGTAATAAGTTAGTGTAAATATTTGTTTACAAAAAAATTTAAAAATATGTATAAAATTTTATGTAAAAAAGTAATACATTTCCATACTTTGAAAATTTAGGTCTGGAATTAAATTAAAAAAAAAATACATTTTTATATATCTGAATCAGTATAAAAGTTTAATAGTAAAAAGATTTATATAGGAGGAATGAAAAACGTTTTTAATTTTGTAGGTTTACCCATAAGTTTAAGAAATTTATATATTTTCAATAATATAATAGCTTTCAATTTTTATTCGATCCTTTTTTTGTATTTAATTGTTTTTAAATTAGGTATCTATAAATAAACTGCAAACTTAGACTTAATATTTTTATTATTCGTCTATCGCTTGTTTTTGACAACCTTGAAAATTTTATTATTAAAGTGGTCGACAAATTTCCAAAAAAGCCGATATTATGTTTTACCTATTCGTTGAATTTCTTTATTTTTTTTTTAGTTATTTATATTTTTATTGTTTTATTAAAAATATTTCTAAAAAAAATAATTCACTGTACCTATTTCTACCTATAATTTATATTCCTCCCATCCTCTCTCTTATTTTGCTCCCCCCCCTCACGCTCTTGCCCCCCTTCTAACAAAAAATACGGTTATGGAGTATTAAGGAGATAACGATAAGACTAAATCTTTTGTAGATTTGACAGAAAATCGAAATCATGACGGCAATGGTAATAGGCCCATTCAGTGATATATAATTTTAAACTTTTTCTTTCATATTCTGATAGTATTTAACCACCTAATTATATCTTAAAAAAATTAGGTCAATAGGATTAATAATAAGTGACATATTTAATTCTGAATTTGTAAGACCCTTAAAAAGGTCAACACTGCGAGAGAACAGCTAATGACGTCACGATACCGGCCAGTCGGCGATCAAGTCGCGAGCAGACGGAGAGATGTGTAGATATTTGCTATACTTTTACCTATATTATATACCTATATTTTTAAGTGTATAAATAGTGAGTGTATAAGAGATATACATCAAGTCTTGTTGAAATGCATTTTTCACACAACATATTTATTATAAACATAGAATGTCTTGGAATATCTAAATACATTTTCGGATTTTTCTCGATGACGTAAATGGTTCGCTTTTCTACATTTTCTGTTGCTTTCCATTTTTGTACAAATGTACCCAACGTACTAGACTCGGTACTTGTGGATGTATACGACGACGTGTATGTGCGAGCAACTCAGAACCACCCTGGTTTTTCTTTGGTTGCCCGTCTAGGGGGTTGTAAAATATTATTATTTAAATAAATTGTTTATAGGTGCCTCTCGCAACGTATTTCGAAATTTTTGTGGACGGGAACGTTTAGATGGGGTAGAATTTTTTTTTTCGACATAAATTTGATTTGAAATTCTGCTCTAAATGTTTAAATAATAATATTTATAACCCCTTAGACGGGCAACCAAAGAAAAACGAGGGTGGTTCTGAGTTGCTTATAGGTCCCTCTCGCCGACGTATTTCGAATTTTTTGTGAACACGAACATTTAGATAGGGTAGAATTTTTTTTCCGGCATAAAGTTGAAAATTGTGCTCTAAATGTTAAAATAATAATATTTTACATTAGACGTGCAACCAAAGAAAAACGAAGGTGGTATTGAGTTGCATACCGTGGCTGGGGAAACCGTGGATAACATCACACAAACTTTTCATTTTTCGGTAATGAAATAAATATTTTATTCGGAGTCGATCCTGAGGTACTTTTGCAGTCTGGAACTATTCAATATTTGTACAATCTTCGGTTTCGACCCATTTAGACATAAAAACAATGATTAACGAAACTGCCAAGCGAACCACACACCGTATGTATTATGAGAGCGAGCTGAGTGCACTGCCAGTCGCCCGTACCGGTATTATGACGTCAGCAATGGTTGCTCAACGTTTTTCCGCGCTCTGTTTTCATTAATTTATTTCACACATTTCTCGTTGAAACAAAAAATTGATTTTTGGCATACTAACTAATTAAAGGGTAAATTTTTGAAATATGCAATAAAAAAATTTTACTGAATGGGCCTATTGTTAGAGATGAGATTCTGCTGCTTTCTAAAAATCCGCTTTATTTGACTGAAATTATTATCGAAAATAAAACCGAAAAATAAAAACTAAATGCAAAGAAAATATGAGGAAACTAAAGTTTAAATATTCCAATAAGTAAAAGAAAGGCATAAAAATACAACTACTAAATATTTGAACAATAAAATGAAAATAAAATCTGTGCTAGGTACATTTAATCTAACTCAACCTGACATTCTCTAAAGTAAAACAATAAATGCGTGGGCGGGTGGATGATTGATTTGGCGAGTTGAAAAAGGGCATGGTATTATTGCGATTTCCGGTGAAAGTTGACGTCAAAAAAAGACATCCATTACAAAAGTTGTAGATCGTGCAAAAATCTAAAACTTTTGTAAAGGTTACTTTTTAACATAACCTCAAAATTTCCGAGAAAAATGCGAAAAATCGTTTTTCTTGTATTTTTCGTTTTTTGTTATTTCATTTCCGCAAAAACAATTTAATTTTGACGAAACTTGGTGAAAGTATGTCTTAAAAAACACAATTTTTTTTAGATAAAAGAATCGAGAAGTTTCCGAGATTTTTTCTGGTTCGAAACATTTTTTTTTATCAAACAAAAATTCGATTTAAGAAAATCACCGTACAGAGATCTGCCGGTGTTCATTATTTTCGTTTTGACATATACTTTTTGGTAAAATAAAATAAAATGTATAATCACAATTCAAAAAGCACGCTCAAAAGTGCAAAAAAACAAAAAATGTCTCTTGTAACAATGAAGTTTTCAGTAATCGTTGTTTATAAAATTGAGAAAATGATTACAGCAATCAATTGTACGGAAAAAAATCAAAGTTGACGTCAAAAAAAGTATCCAATACAAAAACTTTTGTAGAAATCACCTTTAAACATAACTAATAATAATAAAATGCGAAAAAAAATTGTTTCTTTTGTTTTTCCTTTTGTATTATTTCATTTCCGCAAAAACAATTTAGTTTTGACGAAACTTGGTGAAAGTATACCTTTCTGTGTCTTAAATAACCACATATTTTTTTAGATACAAAAATCGAGAAGTTTCCGAGATATCCATTTTTGTCGAAATATTCGTGACCTCGAAAAAATTACCCTATACAATTTAAATAGTAGCGATTAAGTGGATATTCCTTTATTTTGAACATTTCTACACCCAAAAAAGCTTCTGGTTTTTCATATCACCTTCAAATCTATCATTGTCCCTAACGTCTGCGGTTATTCGTTATAGGTATAGGAATTATCCTGGCGTATTTACTGGTGGAATAAAAATTGTTTTGATTAATGAACGATGTACCCCGGCCTCGAGATACACAGCGAAGAGTAAACGTTTGTAAACAGTATATCCAATATCCACCTATATACGGTTCCAGCCGCCATGACTGGAGGCGATTGCTGCTTTTGTCATTAGCCGCTAATGATTCCTATAATAACGGTTCGAATTTCTCCCCGTTTCGCAAACGGAGGGTTTCCTATATCTCTAAACAATGTATGTAACACGAAATATGTTCCAGATATTCGCATTAGCGGGGCCGCGCGTTTAGTAGAATCGGGTTCTCGTTTGAAGCCGAATCGCTAGGACCGCAACAATTCCTAGTATTCGGAGAGGAACACGAGGGCGATGCGTTTCAATTGCGGACTAGCGTACAAGTCGTCGGGGTAGGCGAAAAACTTGCCGCGGACATGGGTCTGAAATGTTTGAAGGGACTGCGAAAATAGTAGTCCAGTCACTGAAGGCGAAAATAAAGTAAAAGCTCCCAATTTTTTCGGATGGCATGGATTTTCCTGAAAATTTGCATACAAGCTCATCTGACCCCCCCCTACTTCAAAAGGTATATTGTCTAGGTGTGTGCTTTTTTCTATTTGGGGGTGAAAACTACCCTTGTACGAAAAAAATGCGAAAATCGCAGGTTTACGTATTTTAAAGATTCAATTCATGTTCAAATATGTTGGATAAAGTTCCTTTCATGTTTTTTAATATAATTTATGAAATTTAATTAGTTTTCAACCCTTAAAAATCCTTAAAATGGCCATCGCCAAAACAATAGGAAAAAAGTTTTTAACTGTTTAGAATATTCTTTTTGTGCATTCACAATGTATTGCATTTCTTTTGTTATTCATTAGAAAGCTTACGACTCATTACAAGTATAATTATCTAATTAATAACATTGTTATTGAACGTTGTTTGTCTTATAAAGATCTAGGTATATTGTTTGATTCTAAACTGGCTTTTACGGACCATATTAACAATGTAGTATGTTCAGCTTCTAAAACTTTGGGATTTGTTATTAGAAATATGAGAGACTTTTCGAATGTTGATTCAATGAAATTATTATATGTGTCACTCATTAGAAGTAAATTAGAATACGGATCCATTATCTGGTACCCTGTATATCATAATTATATTTGTCAAATAGAGTCGGTGCAGCGGAGGTTCTTGAAGTTTATTTATTTTAAAAGAAATGGTGTTTATCCTGATAGAGGTATAGACAATAAGGTGTTGCTTCAAGCTTTCCAATTGCAGTCATTATTGCTTAGAAGAAACTGTTCAGCAATTGCTTTTGTTTATAATTTAATAAACTATAGAATCGACTGCCCTGGTCTATTGGAAAAATTAAATTTACTTGTTCCAAGGATAGAAACTCGGCATAATGTTACCTTTTATTGTGATCTTGCAAATACTAATGTAATGAGAAAATCACCTATTTTTAATGCATGCACTATTTTTAATTCTATATCATCTTTGTGTGACCTTCATTTTGATAGTTTAGTCCAAATAATTCATGTGTACGATGAAAAATTTAATGTAAATTTATAGCTGTTTCGTATATGTTGATTACATCTTACAAAGTAGTACCTTATATTTATAATTTGTTTAGCTTTTCCTGTAATTGGGTGTAACCTGTAGGAAAAATAAATTTATTATTATTATTAAAGTTATTATTATTATTATTATTATTATTACAAAGTTGGAACCCTTAAAAACCATCCCTTATAATAAAATAAAATATTATCGAAAGCTTGAGATATTTTAATGGTATGCATATATGTATGTTGAATTATAAAGTTTTTATTGGTTTTCAAATGCTCTATGATATATTGCAACTTTTCAGCCACTACCCCCCAAACACTACCCCGTATAGAAAAATTTCCTAAAAATTATATGTGAGTATGATGATATAATTAATTTTTTTTTTATTTTATTGAATTTATTCATTAAATTAATAACAAATAAAAAAAATGTTATATACATTATAAATGGATACGTGTGTGTATGTATATTATTAAAATACTTACTCAAATCAGTTTACAAGTGCTTCAAAATACACAAAGATGATGGTAATTTACCCGCATCGAAAATTTTACCGAAAAAATGCGATACATTTTTTTACCATAACTTTTGTAATTTCACAGTTATAAATTTACTCAAAAAGCCATTTTGTAGGGAATTTAAAGCACTTTAAGTTCTGTGATTTGCAGTTTTTTCGAGACCCTCGTTTTTTAAATTTGTAAGCTAAAAGGGCTCAGGAAAGGCATAACTCAGTCAAATTTTGTCCTACAAAAATTTAAAAATAGCAAATTGTTCAGTAAGAAAAAACAATTTCTTATTCTATCATTTTTTCTTATAACTTTGTTAGTTTCTGAAATATTTTGAAAAAAGGCGATTTTTTAAAAAATTGAAAAATTTTATTCAAAAGTAAATGAAATATTTTTTTAAATTTAGGCTTCTAAAATCGTTCAAATTCCCAGAATCTACTGTTAATGCATAAATAAAGTAAACTGCAGAAGGAATCATTTTATTTTGATTGTAACTTCATTAGTTTTCATGCTAACGACTTTTACCACCACTCAATTTAAAGGTCTTTTCAAGAACTTTAATAAGTGTTATATAAGTTTTCCTCGATAAACAAACCTTTAATTTTTCCGCTACAGGACGTTGAACGTTTCGATTATAGCTACCTTCGAAATTGACTTCAACTTCTGGGAGTCATAACTCGGGTTTTATACCATCTATAATTAAAAAAAAAACAATCTCATTGCTATTTACCTTCATTTTTATTTAGGATAATTTTTTTGATAAAACTTGTAGTTTTTGAGATATTCGCGAAAAATGGCTAAAAAACATGCATTTTTTGGGCTAAAAACGAACGTGTTTAGGCGCAAATAACGGAAAAAGTATTGACTATAAAAAATTCCTATAGAACATTTTTTGCTTAGAATTCGTCCCTATATCGAATCGTGAGGTTATTTTTAATAAAAAATTGCCACCCTCCAGAAGGGGTGGCATCCATCCCTAGGGTAAAAGCACACACCGGCACTATATAACTTGTTTCTTGGGATATTCCCTAGCTACAGTTCAAATTTCACGTCAATCCATTCCATCCGAAAAAATTGGTAGCCAAAATGCTTAGTGACTGGACTATAGTAGTAATCTCACTACTCTACGTTGCTCTCCTATTTTAAATTCAATAAATGCTCAGAACATCACATTAAAAATTTACGTAAATGCGAATACGAGTCAAGAAAAAGTTTTTTTTTTGTCAAGAGAAAACGATGTTGTTGCAAGAAAACGATATCAGATAGATTAATCCTACCTATAAGTCTGTTTTATTACGTAAAGACGAATGGCGTGATATTGCCGTTAAAAGAAACCGGCTCCTGTCCAGAAATAATGTACTAGCCCTGAATTGAAAACAATAGATCACACACACTATTCCCGGAGATATGGCACCGCAGGACGCGTCGCCGTAATTTAGGACAAACATAACTTTCGAAAAGTTGAAGCGGCGCTCTGCGTACTACATTCGGCCATTATTCCGGGATAAGTGGTGTGTTGAAGACATACAAGCGGCGGATTTCGAAATGTTTAAACTCCTCCGGAGTGTGTGTTTTAGGTTTAACCGATCCCAATTGGAACAACGGGAAAGCAATGCAAACAACTGGCCAGGGCAAACAATCGAGCAATCCCGCGTTTTTTATTCATTGCAAGGCAAGGGTTACATTTACGTCCTCTCGTTGTAGTCATTACGTCGTTAAGTTGGCAGGGTCAACAGCCGCCAATAGTAGCTGCTACTAACTTAAGAGTAAATTTAGAACGCAATACCTAACTCTGAAAGGAAATATTTTGATCAAGAGGATATGACATGTATCTGTTACGGAGGTCACTACAGTACGACCAGGTACTTATAGTCCATTCAAATTAGATTTCTACGTGCCAAAATTTAGTTCAGTAAATAAAGACACGTAAAAATTAGGAAAAATTTATTACCATTTTGCAGTTTATTAATGGAAATTTTCCTCTATAAGAGATACGTCATCATAAATCGGCCATTTTTCGTCTTTGTGTATCTAGATACCGGCAAGCGGCATATTGATTGGTATTCATCGCAGTTATTACATATACACTGTGTCCAAAAATTAAGGAACAAAATTCATATTTTTTTCCAGTTGAAATTTAAAAAAATTGCTGGAACAGGTCAATTAGTACATAGAAATTTTCACTTTTCTGCAATATTTTCTGTTTTTTGAGCCATGTTTGACATGCCTATCGCTCACAGAGTTCGTCTTTAGACGGACTATCTATTTATACTATAAAATATAATCGGTCCTATTAAAAAAAAAACGGTAATGTTATAGATCTGTCAAACATGGCTAAAAAAAATAAAAAATATTGCAGAAAAGTGATAATTTTTATTTACTAATTGACCTGTTTCAGCGATTTTTTAAAATCTGAACTGGAAAAAAACAAATTTTGTTCCATCATTTTGGTATACAGTGCAGAAATAGTATTATACGCCATCCCGCTCACTTTAAAATCTAAAGATTTTAGAAATCTTTTCAGGATTGACTCAATTCTAGAAATGTAAATGTTATCTCGAGAAGGCCAAACCACAGAAGCGAACCTTAACTTACCCAGCACGTAAACACGATATCGGAAAGGGAAAACATATCAGCACATTCAATTCTTTTCAACGTTGCCTTAAATTGGGCCCCCTTCCAAACCGTCTAATGCCAATTAACGACAAGACGCGTCCTTTCCAATAATCTCACTCCGCATCCTGGACCCATAAATACATCTCGCAACCGGATTATTCTATTGACGGTTATACGGCTTAGGGAAATAAACCCCCCGGACCGGGTCGCGCCCTCTTGAACGGCCAACGTAAACGGTATTTATGAATTCGACATAAATCTCACCCGGCCCACCCCCCCCGGCAACCCCCGACCGCCACCCTCTACCCTCCTGCGGCTGACCTATATGACGCGTCTGGGACTAACGATCGTTATTGCTAAGGTTTCCGGCCCAAGATTTATTCCGTGTTATTCCGGGGCGTCGGAAAACAAATGACAAACGTGCAAGTCGCGCCACCTCAAAAACTCCAGCAGTGCTCACCGTCGCGCTTTATTAACCCGCACCCGGGGGCAGCAGGGCAAGAAGCTGTTGGGGGTGGACGATATTGATTTTAGATGACCGATTCGCGTGTCGAACTAGAGGATGATCTTGGGCTAAGAGGAGTAGGAGGGATGCACCATCAGTAATAACTTTTGCAAGATGAGGCAATAAATCCAATTTCCAATGAGACACCGTTGTATTAGCGTCAGTTTTTTTTTTGGGGTAATACCTAGTATCTGCATCCCAAAATATTGTTCTAAAATTATTTTTCTTTGGTCAAATAAATAGTCCAGTTATACAGTTTAGTTGATTATAAAGGTCCGGAGTTATAACTTAAATGGGATGTTATTTTCTTTACGCTGACGCACACATTTTTTCTTTCGTCCCACTGTAGATGAGTGGTGAGGTCATCGATATTTTTTTAAATGGGATTGTACAAATTTTTTGCACGTTTTGATTGATATTTTTTATTGTCTTTCCGACCATATAAAAGTTGTATGCCTTTGCATAACGAAAAATTTTCGAGAGAAAATGAGAAAACTTTTGGCCTTTGCCTTTAGTTGCTTGCTTTTTGAATCATTTCAAATAGACGGCTTTGAAAAACAATTTTGCATATCTGTCACATCGATTTGTTTGTAATTGTTGTCAGTTGTTTCAAGTTTAACTTAATAATAACAAAATTAATGATTTTAATGAAGAAGTTGATATGCTGCAGGTTTGTTATGAATGTAGAAAAAACAGTGTTGCAGCTTCACAATTATATCGACACCGTTATCGTAATAGAATTTCCCCCAACAGAAGAAAGTTTAGTAAATTTGAAGCAAATCTAAGACAATATACAATAATGCAATTAATAATCAAACATTTTTCACTACCATCTAAAACCGGCATGTTTAACTACAATACATCATACTATTGGAGCCATGATAATCCTAGAATTATAAGAGAAAGAAATTTTCAAAATCGATTTCATATTAATGTGTGGTATTATTATTAGTAGTAGTATTAAGCGATTACGTTGCGAAAGGTAATATATAAGACCTTAACTAAGGAAAAAAATATTACACTCGTGATTTTACCAGGAAAAAACAAGTTATCCAAAAATAGGATGTACAGGAGACTCTTACAAATACAATTTTGTAAAGAAAAAATCAAAAAGGGCAGTTCGAAAATTATTTAAAAATACATTTCTGCACGGCACTGGAAACTGGTCCACTGTAAAACCTGACTTGGCACAATGCGACCGGCGTGTCGGTAAAGTGTGATAAAAACGGACAAAAACTTGAAAGAATTTCGCAAGGAAAGAACCCTATTTTATATCAGCAAATCCAACTGCTTTTGCCGCTATTGTTATTATTAATTAATAAAATTAATTTGTGGCCTTACTTAATATAATAATTTGCAATACCTGATGTTACAACTGTTCAAAATTTTATCCACCGACGTGTAAACACATTCGGATCCGTCTTAAGGCGGTTTTCCACTAAACGGACAAAACAAAAACAAAACACAAACTTGTGTCGAATAAAACAAAACTGTAACTTTTCGCAAACTTTTTGAAGACTGGCGTGTTTTGCGACAGTTGGAGTTTTGTTTTTCGGGTCCCGCTCGAAAGCGGTCACATCAAACGGTTTCGACGTGTTTTGAAACTCAAGTCTGTTTAGTGGAAACGGTCGCGTTGTGTTTTCTATTTAAGCGATCCAACCCAATATCTATGTTGGCGTTTTCTTCTTCCCAAAAACAATATTTTAATCATTAATGAATTATAACTATTAAAAAATATACTTTTACTTGGCTAGGATACAAACTAACTAACTAACCAAGTAAACACTTTTACCGTACATATACCACGAACTCCATCGATGGATATCTGGGACACCTCGCGAAGGATTTTTTTGAAATTGTGATGGTGTGATACGGACCGTTGAGCCTACCAAGCTAAAATATTTTCAAGGTCATCATATTTCCGGTTATACCGGAAGTTGATACTAACTTTCTTATTTTAAATGGACCCCCCTGTATTTTATTGCAAAAAAATTAGGGAATTCCATTTAAAAATTTCGAGTTCTCCACATTTTCTGAACTTCATATTCGATAAAAAAATTTTGACCACCCTGTATAAAAACTGGAAAATTTTCGTGTCAAATTCGATAAATGAGGTTTTCCTCTACAAAATGTCCAATTTGCACAAAAAAATAAACCGGGAAAACTAAATTTTGCTGACAGTCTGCATCTGTCAATTTTTGTTTAAAAATCAAAATATCTCGGAAACGGTCAATCCTAAGTATTTAGTGTGCTATATGTTTTCAACTTAAAAATGGATGATGTTTCCAAAAATACAATAATATACAGGGGGTTCTGTTTAAAATAAGAAAGTTAGTATCGACTTCCGGTATAACCGGACCTTGAAAATATTTTAACTTGGTGGGCCCCACGGTCACCATCACAATTTCAAAAAAATCCTTAGAGCGATTTCCCAGATATCCATCGATGGAGTTCGAGGTGGAAAACACTTACATTTTTTCCAAGGACTTCAGTATAAACCAGCCATAACTAAGAATAAAAAAAATCTTCTCTAAACATGTTCGTTGGTTATTGGAAAAACGTATTCTGACTTCCTCGCGACAACCAGTTGAAAAGGACCGAAAACAAAAACAAAACTCGAACAAAATGTAGCCCGCTCGATGGAAACAAGAGTTTTGGGTTTGTTTCGGTTTTGTTTTTGTTTTTCAGGTTCTAGGAAACACAATTTTTTTGAATAAGTTGTGAATCACCCTGTATAGTTTTAGATTTCACATACAGAATGGTCTAATCCGCCCAATTATAAAAGAAACATTTATTCCACCGCTGTTGGATCTGCTTTAGTTCTGACTGATTATTCTACGAATTATTTTGTTTGTGAGAGGATTAAATTCGTTTATTTTATATCTATGTATTAAATTTAATTCAGCGAACAACGCTGATTAAAACAACTTTTTAACAGCGCCGTGCGGCTACAGAGGCCCGACCGTTCGCTTTTGAGCAGCCAGCGTCCCGTACACACGCGCTTATTGATTAATGATAAATGCGGCCCACAAATGACAACTGCACTGTTAATTAAAATATAAAGCGGCTTCAAAATTGTGTTCTGATTCTATAGTCGGTTCCGGGTATTTTCGGGGACCGATCCTCTTGATGTACCCATAATTTATTCAATGCTGGATATGTTACGTTCCACACAAAGCTTTTTTGCGTAATTATTACAAGGTCCGTTCGCTGCCGCGTGTGTGCGGTTTGAAGGTAAAATCGTGATACAGGGTGTCCCGATTAAAATCGTTTTAGTGATAGAAGCTTACAGTAGTCATGCAGGGATTTTCTTAAACTTTCGTGGTTGACAGCTCCTTGAAGACACTTTTTGTGGCTGTTATATTTTCCGTGTTGTAAGTTCCTGAAGTTTTTTTTAAAGATTTTTGATGAAAAATCGATAAAAAATCGTTAATTATAACTTGTAATAATATTAATAACTTACTTATGTTGGTGAGCAAACTGGAATGTACAGAAGATTTAGTTATTCTTGTAAAGCGTGGTTTTCGGCTCAATTGGAAAAATAAAATAATGCATGACTTTTATAGCTTGGGATTAGACAAACAAAATTCAATCGATTTTAGCTTAAACGGACCTATAAACTAGGCGGTATCTGTTTTGGTTTGGATGAATCGTTTATTCACGAAGATTTTTGGCTTTTTGGATTTCAAATATCACTAGAAAAGAAAATTTTTCTATGCGCTTAAAAAAAACGTGGGCTTGACTTTTGGCGGCACAATATGTTAAAAAAATGCGAAAAATGTCATATTTTTCTTCCTATTTAATTATGTATCTTTTCAAGAGTTGATTTTAGGCGAAAATGGAAGAGGAAAAAATTGTTTGTAATTAAATTTTTTATAAAACATTGACTAGTTACAAATCGAATGAATCATAATTATTATGGTAAAAATAGAAAAAATCGCAAAAATGGGGTTAAAAAACAATACTTTTTAGGGAATTTTTTTGGTGTATTTAAATTGGGTGTAGGACCTTTATACTTGGTTCAAGAAAACTTCATGTTATGTAGAATCATCACACCAAATTTCATCAAAATCGGTTCGATAGATTTTTCATAATAATTTTGCAATCCAGATTTTGAAAAAAAAATTGCAAATTTTCTAAATTTTGCACAGCAAAAACTAAACCCCTTAGATACTTGAAAATTTAATCGCATATAGAACGGCTCTCAAGCTTTCAAACTTTTTTTGAAAAATTCGAATCCGTCAATTAGGTGAGCTCTGGCGCTTGTTTAAACATTGATCGAATTTTTGTATTTATAAACAATTAGAATAACTTTGTGAATATTGAATCAAATCAAATTTTTTAAAGTTTTAAAAGGTCTTGGAAAGACGCTTCTTTAAAAAAAAAACAGATCGTTTGATCAATTAGTTACGTAGTTATAGCCGATCAAAGTTAACCGTCATTTACACTAAATGTACTGGGACATCCGGGCTATTTTTTCGAAAAATGCCTTTGGTATTCCGAGTACTTACCAGGTCTAAGATTACAATACTTTTTTTTATTGGCAACCTACTTTAAAACGTGTTTAAAGTTATTTATGCAAGCGAGAAATTCAAGAAAATCATACGGATGGTGGTGGTGGAGGAAGCAAAGAACGCGGCCGCTTCGGCCTACTTGAAATTGAATCGGCGAATTAAAAACCGCGACACGCTTAAAAATTTTTAATATCTCAGCTGCTAGAGGTCCGATTTTGATGATTTTTTTTTTAATTTTAACGTAGTTTCAAATGCCTATCGTTAATAATTATTATTGGTCTTTCAACAGTCCGATAATTATTTATCTTTAAACTTCCTTTACTTATCAACTTTATTTTTCTATCGTATCAAAGGTAAGTGCATAAACTTATATAGTGTTTATCAAAGATCAAAAACAAATTTATTTAAATATTCTGAAATTGTTTAAACAACAATTATTTTCAAAATATGACGAAAATTAGTAATATAATTAGTTAATTTCTCATTTGCTTATATTTTAAACAATAAATAATATTTGAATTATACTTTAATCACAAAAAAAATTATATTAAAGAAAGAATCTTTCTTTCATTTCAATATATTATTTCGTATTCGAAAAATACGACCTTGAAAAAATAGATACACGTATATACCGTTAGGAAAAGAATCTCTACAACGTGTATATACAGTGTTATTTTTTAAAACCTGACATTGGCCAACTTTTTTATTTGAAGTAATAGATTAGTTCGTCCAAATGCAAAGTTGTAAGAAATAACTTGATTAAGAAAAATTTACAAATAATTTTTTCTAGTGTTGCCATTTAAAAAAATATCATTCTAGTAGCTACTGCAGAAATCTGGCAACACCGAAAAAAATTATTTGTAAATTTTTCTTAATCAAGTACATTTAGTGTAAACGGAATACCAAAGGTATTTTTCGAATAATTGGCCCGGATGTCCCAGTACATTTAGTGTAAATGACGGTTAACTTTGAACGGCTATAACTACGTAACTAATTGATCAATCAATCTGTTTTTTTTAAAGAAGCGTCTTTCCAAGACCTTTTAAAACTTTAAAAATTTTTATTTGATTCAATATTCACAAAGTTAATCTAATTGTTTATTGTTTTGATGAAATTTGGTGTGATGATTCTACAAAATATGGAGTTTTCTTGACCAAGTATAAAGGTCATATACCAAATTTTAATACCCCAAAAAAATTCCCTAAAAAGTATTGTTTTTTAACCCCATTTTTGCGATTATTTCGATTTTTACCATAATAATAATGATTCATTCGATTTGTAATTAGTCATCTTTTGTAATAAATTTAATTACAAACATTTTTTTCCACTTCTATTTTCGCCTAAAATCAACTCTTGAAAAGATACATAATTAAATAAGAAGAAAAATATGACATTTTTCGCATTTTTTTAACATATTGTGCCGCCAAAAGTTAAGCCCACGGTTTTTTTTATGCGCATAGAAAAATTTTCATTTCTAGTGATATTTGAAAGCCAAAAACCGAAAAATCTCCGTGGATATACGATTCACCCAAATATGGCTTTTTGAAGCAGATACCGTCTGAACTACAACCCTTCATATCTATTCTATAGAATAACTGGCTGATATCGTTAACAAGAAAGAAACAATAAAATTGGCTTTGTTTAGCATCACTTTTGTAATAGGATATTTTTGTTTTACATCGGCCTAACTAGCACCGGCAAAAACTTGTTTTCTTACGCCGCCGTAGCGCGGCCAAATGTGGACGCGTTTCATCTCGCTCATTGTCGATTTCGAAATTTACATACTCCTGAATAATAAAAGCGGCGTTTCAGCGCGATGCGTGCAAGCCTTTCAACTGATATTTAATAAAATATCGTACATATTCCATTTAATATGTTGCCAGTATCGTGCCGTTTTAAATTTAATATTTGCCGTATTGATTTTCTGTTATTTCCACATAATGCTTCCCAGTAATGGCTGGAGCCGGGCGCTTTTTTCGTTATTAAATTTTATTTCATTCGATGGCTTTTAAAATAAAGCCCGCAGATATGGAATCGGCGCATTTAACGATTTATGTGTGCTCTAATACGTGACGGTGGAAATTTTATGTGTACTCGAAAAATCTTGAGCCGTATTGAGTGGTCGCGCGGTTCGAAAACAATTCGCCGTTTTATACAACGTCGCAAATTAGGGAGGTGGGGAGGTGGAGTCGTTAATCACAGATTGTCCAACCAAATTACACTTGGAGAAAAAAAAATTACCTGGACTTTAATGCTTAATTAAATGCGCGAACAGGAGGGGTGGTGGGGGGTTGATTTGAGGGATTGAAAAGTTGTGAAAAATTGTATCATTGGGATTTCTGGCGAAAGTTGACGTCAAACAAAAAAATATCCAATACAAAAGCTGTGGATCATGCAAAAATCTACAACTTTTGATGTCACTTTTTAGATAACCTCAAAATTTCCAAGAAAAATGCGAAAAACAGGGTTTTTTCTTATTTTTCGTCTTTTACTTCCCATTTCCGCAAAAATAATTTAATTTTGACGAAACTTGGTGAAAGTATGCCTTTCTGTGTCTTAAATAACCACAAACTTTTTTAGATAAAAAAAATCAAGTAGTTTCCAAGATATTCATTTTTTCCGCTCTGAAACACATTTTTCAAAGAAAGGTTTTTAGCTATCATTTAAAATTTTTCCTCAGTACGGCTTTGACCGCTTTCAAAATATCTATTGGAGGAAGTCATAACAGTATAAAACAATTTTTTTTAATCAATAATTTAAAAAAGTTATACCTAATAAAAAAATAATACGAATTTATGAAATGTTTTATTATTTCTAATTAGTATTGCTAATAATAGTAAAAAAAGTTGTTGGATATTTTGTGCGGTATTGACATTTATACTGTTATGACTTCATCTAATAGATATTTTGAAAGCGTTCAGAGTCGTACTCAGGAAAAATTTTAAATGATAGCTAAAACAAGCTACAATCTTTTTATGCAATTACAATAGGAGCAATATCATCTAATTCAGAATTAAAAATGACTTTAGATTTTGTCATAAAAATATCAGCGACGTATTTAAAAAAATTTACCTGATGATGGCCCCTTGAAGACGAAACATCGGATTGCAAAAATTTGACGCCATTGTATGAAGTGAAAAAAGTGGCATTGTAAATATGCAATTTATTTTAAAATTCGTTTTCAAATAACGCCAGGAAAAAAATTAAACAATTTTGCAAAATTTCGGGGTTTTCCGGATATCTTCGGAACTACCCTGAATTTTAAAATATACCTAAAAGGCATATTGTTAGGTATAAAAAACACAACTTTTTTCTAATCTCCCGTATATCTTACCGTTTCCTAGATCCTAATGCTATCCCATCTTTATCTTGGACACACTGTATATCTATGAATTCATCAAAATTTTTAAAAAATAAGTACACAAATCGATCCTACGGAAAAAAACATTATTTATTTTATTTATTCACTATTCGACTTATGTTTATAGCAATACTGTATAAAAATAAAGTTTTGGGTCAAACAATGAGACAGTTCTTTTTGTATTTGTTCTGTACAATTGAATGGAGTAATCAGTTTTTGATTTATTTTAAATTTAAACAATTACTGAAAAATTCATTGTTGCAAGTCATTTTTGTTTTTTTTTTGCATTTTTGAGCATGTTTTTGAACTGTGATTTTAGATTTTTTATTATCAAAACGAAAAAAAAATGGTCGGGAGAACTCTGTACGATGATTTTTCTAAGTGAAATTTTTCTTTGAAAAAAAAAGTGTTTCAGACCGGAAAAAATTAATTTCTCAGAAACTTCTTTGTTTATTTATCTAAAAAAATTTGTGGTTATTTAAGACACAGAAAGGTATCCTTTCACCAAGTTTCGTCAAAGTTAAATTATTTTTGCGGAAATGAGAAATAAAAAACGAAAAATAAGAAAAAAACCTGTTTTTCGCATTTTTCTCGGAAATTTTGAGGTTACTTTAAAAAGTGACTTCTACAAAAGTTGTAGATTTTGGCATGATCTATAACTTTTGTATTGGATAGTTTTTGTGTGACGTTAACTTTCGCCAGCCCCAATGATACAATTTTTCATAACTTTTCAACCCCCCAGATCAACCCTCCGCCACCCCTGCTCACGCATTTATTTTTTTACCATTTCCACTTATAAAAGTCCATGTAACAATTTTCTTTTTTTTTTCCCTCTAAATGAGTTATTTCGATCGATGACCATTTGATGCTGAGCCATTTCGGTCATTATGTCATTCATTAGTTATCCTGCAAAAAAATAAAGTCTTTTCTAAGCAAATTTTTCACTTAATTTACTGAGGATTAGCTTTTCTTGTAAATTTATTAATGTGGGAATTTACAGAAATAAAGTAAATATTCATTTCCCACGATCCCTTAAGAAAGAACGCATAACAGTTAACCACAGTAGGCTGTACTAGACAAATGCAGAGGCAACTAGCAAATTACTCGTGCTTTTCTGCCGATAGGGCGTTGTTTCGATTTAAATATTATAAATACGCGTGCCGTGGCAGTGCAACGTAAGATTTAATCATTTATTATTGATTATTTGATTTGAAGACAATTAATGTGAATAAAAAGCAACCTAAAATGGATATGATTTGCAGTAGCGAAGATTCCACAGATTGTACTCCGCCTTTAGTAGTTCAATCAGTTGAAAATTCATCACTAGAATCCCGTGCAAGATATAAAACATGTTACAAGAAGTTTATGACATGGGGAGCGGACAGAAATATATTTTCTTCATTTTACGAAAATATTTTAATGACAAAATTAAATCAAACAGTTTATGAACCCAATATTATGTGCTACCTCTTAACATTATAGTATTACTACAAGCCTTGTGGTAGATCCTTGGGATGGACCCTTTGTAAAATTATAAATTAAAATTCAGCTGAACGGTTTTCGGATGAAAAAATCCACCATTCGTAGAAATACGGACAGCCGATATTTCCCACACGCTGAAGAACATGCGATATATCTCCCATCCGGCGAGAAGTGTTGGTTTAGCGCCGCAATTTCATAAGTTGTTAGCTACACTCCTCGCATGCAATCATATTTCAATGTAAAAATATCTGCACGAGCTTTCCGAACCCACGCAACTTTTTCCGGGCTTAATCTAATCTCCTTTCCCTCACATGTAACGGAATACTTTGAAATTACCTGTTTTCACAATATATATAGATATATATATATATATATATATATATACAGAAATTTACACGTGCCCTCTCCAGAGACCCGATAGAATACGTATATATATAATATTTCGCCGAAGAGGTAATCGAATTTTCAGTTTTGTATTATTTTTTTTGTGGGGGATATTTCTGTTATTAAATTTATATAAGAAAAGCAACACGGTGGCGGTTCTAAGTACAATTTTATTGTGGACGTGGCTTATACAATATAAAAAAAGACAATTATGTGATCATTACAGACATTTTACTTATTTTCTTTTTTTTGTCCATAAATAAGTGCCAACATTTTAATCTTTAAAGGCAACAACTCTTGTTAAATATTTTTTTAGGAAACTTCTTAGTTTTAAACATAACATCAATTTTGAAAATTGTAAATTTTTCTTATCCGCCTCTGGAAATTCGAAAAAACTCTTTAGGCAAGAGTTATTGCTTACATGGTTGAAATTTTGGCTCTTATTTCTAGGACATCCTGTACATAACAGCCATCTTTTATCAGCTGAATATTTTGAATTTGAATTGTAGCTCGATTGGCAGAGGCAGTGGCGGCGCGTGAACAATGATTGGGGGTTGTTACATTTGTTGAATTGAATTCCGGGATATTAAGTGTCCGGAGAGTCTGTAAATGGCGCCTCAGGCGAAAAATTTTAAAATATTCAAGGTCACGTGTTTTCCTGGCACTTCTGAATTTCAAGATACAATCCATTTATACAAAAATACAGATTTTCACAAGAACGATTTTTGAAATTGATACCTTTTTGAAATATCTATTCACGAATTACCTACTGACGGTATAAATAAATTGGAATAAACTAAATATATTTTATTAAATTATTGAATATTGTTTATAAACAAAAAAATCGTTTGGGAAATTTACCAACGATTCAACGAATTTTTAATTTTCCTCCCCGTGTTATGATCTTGTCTTTATTTTTTTTTATATGTATGTACATTATATTATATTCCGGGAGTTATACGTGCAAATCCGAAATCCGGGACCATACAGCTAATTCCTGGTACAATCACAAAAAATCCCGGTCATACCCAAGAAGAGCGCCAGAAGAAAGGGCCCTAGCCGGCGGGGCCCAGCCAGGACAAAAGGAGGTCCTACAAAGCGCCTACACCGGCCGCATTTGCGGTCGGGGTAGACGACGGATGGAGCCCACCTACGAAGGCTGCCCAGGCCTACACGTGATGAGGCAGGATAAAGAAGGATAATCCCCCTCGATCCCAAATCATTGACGCCAATTTCTAGCCATGGAATAATGGCGGTCATACCCATGTGGTTAGATGTTCTTTTAATATGTCATCAAGATCTGCACTAAAATTTATGAGTTCACGAAGTGCTAATTCGAAAGCTCCGCAAAATTTTATGCAATCTATGATTTTAGATAATACATAACGATTTTTCGATACCTGTTCATTGTGTTTCCGTATATTATCCCAATATGCAGAATCTAACTGACTTCTTATGTTTATTTTACCTAATGACTTAAATTACTTAAATCTTTCACACTGTACTCGTATATCCATGCTTTATCCCCACCGAAAAGTAATCACGGAAAACAAAATAGTGTATTTTTTTTAAATCACACCCGCACACCCACTGCTTTTGTGTATACATACATTATTGTTAAATTGTCTTTTATAACTTTTACTTCGGCTTGTTCCACTAACTTCAATATTTAATTGTGGTGTTGGCCCACCTAATTATTTTATTTTTAGTTTATCCTCATAAGGCAGAGAACCAAATAAAGTTTTTTTTTTTAAACGAAACGGTATTCATTTTAATAACTATAATATCCGTAGACGCCTAAACGAGAATATTCACACGTGCCGCTCACAGAAATAAACCACCACACGCCACGTATGAAATATTACTGCATTTACTGCAGCAGTGGCTGTCGCTGTTGCAGCCACAAAAGCCCAAATAAGAATGTACTGGGTCACGTGCCTGATTAGCCAATAAAAACAAAGGACGCATCTAATTGTTCGCTGTGCACACATTTTGTATATGAGGTTGCATATAGTTAGGAGCGTAGCTCGCGTCGTAATAATAAATAATAATATAAGCTCGTAGATTTATTTTAGCCCGAGTACATTTGGATTCTTTAAATATTTTGTTGATATTTAATATGATTAAATACATAAAATTTTATGTGTTCTGCAGCTCCGCAGCTCTTATGGTAAAATCGCCACTGGGCAGAGGTAATTTTTGCAAATCGACTTACCATAATAAAAAGAAGAAACATTTTTGGAACCGCTAACGCCGTCGATATCTTCGTTGGCTCTGTTCACACAAAAACAGCGGACGACGCGTTATCTGCGGCCGCAACCATTCACCTCCTTTTACATAGAGGACTGTTCCAGAGGTCCTCAATAAATTTTATCAATTTTTTATAAGAAAAATATTAATCTGATTGATATTTTTTTAAATATCGTTTCAAGTTTTAACAAACAATTATGTGTTATTATTCTTTTTTAACAGCGTGTCTGTTTAATATGTGAATCTCAATGACTTCTGACATTGATCTAGTTTGGCGGAGCTATGTTACTGTTACTACGTAAAGTTGATAGGGCCACATTAAGGAAAGTTAAAACAGATAGTATTAAAAAGTTATAAAATTCTAAATAAAATACGGTATGCTTTCCATCCAAACTAATTCCAAAATAAACAAAACAGGAACAAAACTAAACCGTAAATAGTTTAAATTTAAGCAGAATCTGATCCTGTTCCTGAAACGCCGCTACTACCAGTTGACTTCGCACCTGGTACGATATGACGGGATGGTAAACGGTTACGTCATCATCGTTTTATCCTGTTAAATTTTTATTTTAAATTGTTAGTATAACCTTTCATTTTCGAGCTTCTCTATGATATTACGAAGAAGCTTGTGTACGAATAAAAAAAAGCTTTCTTTGTTTTTCAGAACAAAATGATGCTGTTGCAAGATGACGGAAGTGCCGGAAAAGAAAATATTTTTAAGATTGGTTAAACGTTTAAGACATTATGGGAGTTTTGACGTTTGGAAGGGGATCCTGGTATCAATACTCGAAGATTGGCAACAAGATTCCAGGTACGTCATATGCTGTATTTACTTATTTTTGTTCAATGCACAGTTGAGATGTTGAGAACCGTATTTGCCTTCTCACATGATTTTTAACATACTTTTATACCCGAACACAAACGCGATATTTTCGACGCAACTTTTGCGTATGCGCTTAAGCCCTTTCCAAGTGCAAAATGCTGCGTTTCGCCCCCGGAACGCGCCCGACAGAATTATTAGCGCCGTGCGTAATAAAATAAATTAACCAGACGCATTTAATTCCACACAACATTCGGGCGCACAAGATTAGCATAAAAGCGGCGTAATTTATATTAAAATTATTACATTATGATAAAGAGATATCATAACTTTCCGGCGCGGAGCCCTATCGTGGTAAATTGTACCATGTTTGAATAATAGAGGAACCTTTGTTGTAATTAATTATCTATCCCCGAAACGAAATTTTGTACACGGAATGGAACCGGTGAAAATGGCGCCTAATGGCATCGGGGAGCCGGTGTAAAGTGCCGCGTTGACACCGAAACTGGCTAATTATTATTATTAATATCGTTCGGTGTCGTAAAATTCATGAGGATTTATCTTTGAGGAGGCTCGGGGGACGCAAATAGTTGTTTAGAGGAGGGGCGCTTCCGCGGGTTTACTTGGAATTGTTATTCCAAAATATTATTTTAATTTGAAAGCAGTATGTTGCCGAAGTAGCAGGAGAGGTGGAAATTCTTCGAAGACTTTAAAATTGCTTTGATATATTTTATATTTATTATTCGTTTGACCAAATTCGGGTCGGAATCAGTAACAAATCTTCAGCATGTCTGTGAAATTTTATGACAATTTTGTCTTCTACATTTACCTCTGGCTCCTTTTGGACCCCTCAAATCTTCAAAATACTCAGGTGTTTATTCACTTTCATTGCCACTAATCCTACCATGATGGCCAGCACTTTTATTTGTTTATTGTGTTGGTGCTTGCCATAATTCAGTTCTGTTTTACTTTTGACATGCAACCTTCTTAAATTTTTACTGCAAATAGGCATGATGACAGTAACCAAGAATCACTAAAATTATGTATTTATCTAATCAAATATGATTCATGGATTATAAAAAACGTATTGATTTTTATATTATGAGCGAGATCGATAATATTTTTGATAAAATAAAACTAGAAAATACAGCAAACCGCCATGAATACCAATCAGAGCGAATTACGTCAGATCTATGTAAATGTCATTTTGTGTCATTTGTACTTCCACAATATCCGCAGTAGGTATTTATCTTCGTTTAGATATTTTGTTTCCCAACTATTAGTTGCTTAGTTTTGTGTTACCAAAACCATAATCAGGTAGGTAGGTACTTGAAAAGTTTCTAAAAGAAGGAAAGAAAATAAAACTCAACAACTGCGAGTTAATAAAATATCAAAAAGACAGGGCTTCAAAAGGGCTATTTCGATGTAACTGTAGTTACATTTCATGACAACTATGTATCAGATTTTCTTAATTTTTTAGTCTCTTCATGGAGAGATAATGTTTATCCATTATTATACCAAAGTACAATTTGAGGGTAAATAAAATGCATATACTATTATGGTAACTTTGCATTTTTATTTAACTAACGAATCTTCCAACACAAAATATTAGCACCTTATGTTTACTGTTGACAAACATAGATGTTACGTCAAATGTCAATATTTTTCTACCAAATCTTTTATTTTCTATAGAAATAAGATATTTTTTGGAAATAGTAAATACTTCCGAACGTCATAGAACAGTTTTTCAAAATCTGACATCATGCCTATTGATTTTCTTCTGGATTTGTATGCATGAATTCCTTTTTGAACGCTTTCTTTTGATGTAACTGGTTGTCAAAAAATATGATGAATTTGTTTAAAAAATAAAAAATCTTTATTTATGCTTCCAAATCAATTTCATTGCCTTCAAAGTAATCTCCACACGATACAATGCACTTATGCCAACGTTTTTTGCAACTCTCGAAACAGTCTGAAAAGTCCACGGAGTGGTCTTTTAATGTTAGGGAATAACCAGAAGTCACCCGGTACTAAATCAGGCGAATACGGTGGTTGCGGAACAAAATGTGTTGAATTTTTGGCGAAATGGTCTCGAATTATTTGGTGAGCCGGTGCATTATCATGATGCAAAAACCAAGAGTTGTCTGTCCATAATTCCGACCTTTTGCGGCGAATAGCATCACTCAAACAACACATAACATTCAAATAATATTCCTTGTTAACAGTTTGGCCGGTTGGAAGGAATTCATAGTGCACTACGCCACGATAATCGAAGAAAACTGCCAACGCGACCTTTATTTTTGAGTAACTTTGGCGTGGTTTTTTCGGTCTTGGTTCACGATATTCACTCTATTGATCGGCTGTTTCCGGAACATAAGCGTAGATTCAAGTCTCGTCTCCAGTAATGATGCATTTCATAACGTCTTGGTAGTCAGAAATCATTGTTTCACAGATGTCAACGCGACGGTGTTTTTCCAAGAAGTTGAGCGTTTTTGGAACCAAACGCGTCTAAGGCATATCAAATATTTTAAAATGGTATTTATCGAACCTTTTGATATGCCAGCAAAGTCTCTTATTGTTAATCGACGGTTTTCGAGGACATGATCTTTGATTTGATTAACTTGTTGTTCATCAGTAGTCGTTGATGGTCGTCCGGAATGCTGTTCATCCTTAACGTTTTCTTTGCCTTTTTTAAAGTCTTTGTACCTACCACTTGTAAACATTTTTTTGCGACATAACCTCATCACTAAGGGTCTTTTGTAACATCCTCGACGTTTCCGCGGCAGAATATTCACTTCGCAAACAAAATTTAATGAAAATTCTTTGCTCAAAATCAAACAGTGAAAATCGATAATTTACTTTTGTATGTTTACAAAAACACGAGTAACTCTGCAGCAATTGAATATACCTATTGAATTAAAACTCTGCATAGATATTAAGGACAGTACTACCCACGAATTTTAAATAAGTAATTCACCTTATTTTTTGGACATAATTGGTTTGATCGGTACGTTAAATTTTTTTGAACATCAGTTGTAATGGGATATTTACTTTCGCTTTAACGTTTTTTAGCGATTGACAGGAAAAGTTCTTTACATTTTAGTCCGGCGATTTCCTAATCGACCTGTAAAGCTCCAGCGCCCTCGCTGGGCCCGCGTTCCGTTCCGGTTCACTACAGATTATCAACATTACGTTGCCGTTCGATCGGCCCTCCCGCCGCGATATTGAGTCATAAATTAGTCGACACAATGCCGGCCATTACTGGTCCCACCGATATTCCCAGATAAAAGCGTACATCGCGCGCCCGTCCGCTGTCGTTCCCAACCGAACCATGGGCGCGGTGGAACTTTCCACGGCAAAGGGCCTCGGGGGCTCGCCGGAGAAGATATCGGAAATATTCCGGCAAAAGGGACCAACTTAATAATCGGTTTAATACAGATTTAACTGCGATTAAGGCATTCCTGCGATATTTTAGAAGTATTTGCGGGGCCTCCCCGCAGAATAAGCAGGATGACAATTTCAAGAAGCTCCTGGAATGTTAACTCAGAGCGTAAGTGACACATAGTGTTTTATTGACCCTATAGACGAATAACTGGTCGTTTCTGCAGGTAAAATTCTATACAGAGTGTCATAATACTCGCTGTACATGGAGGTACGACACTGTTCTGTGATTAAAATAAGCAGAGATTTACCTCTATCCTAAGCTGCTTCGTTTAGCCGCTAGAAGTCATCGCACTTGTAAGGTTTTATTAAAATTTCGTACACTAACAGATGTCACATTCTGACATAGCTGTGAAAAATATGAGTGTCTCAATATTAATTGAAAAAAAAAAACTTTACTTTTGTCAATTTTGATACCCTCTAGCGGCTAAACGAAGCAACTTAGGATAAAGGTGAGTATAATATAAACTTGTTTATTTTGATCACAGAAAACTGTGGTAAAAAACGACGTTTCGGATATAAACGCGATCGTTACTCAACATACAGGCCCAATATAGCTTGTAGCTATGTAAATAACGGAATTTCTGACCTACTTCACGGTTCCGATACCGGTGTCTGCTCTTTGGTGGGTCCGCATTGCCAATAATTTTACGTAATGATCCGCCATCGGTGTCAGGGGCAGTTGACCGCCGCCCGACTCGGCCGGTAATCAAGACCAGCGTCTTCGGTCAGTATTGGCTTTGTTCCAAGACGGCTACGGCTCAGACGATCACGAATGCGGCTTGAAGTTCTTCCTCGTGGCTGGTATGTGACCGTGCGGTATTGTTAGATAAACCCCGCGTATCGGGTTTGCATCTACGGAGCGCCGGACTCAATACGGATTTCTCGTCATATACATGCCGCTTCTCTATTTACATGGGAATAGGGACATCCTAGGAATTTTCCGGCGTCGTCTTGTTAAGTTTGTTGTTTACTCTACCGACCATATTCGGCGATGGCGTATAATTTTTGTTAAGATTCGGAATTGAAACGCCATTTCGTCTAACAAAGTACCATAATATTCGTGTAGATGTCGGTATACAAAATACGTTTGCAGTAAAAATTGTAATACTATTTAATTCGTAACATTCGGGAACCATAAGGACCAAGTGATTGATGTACATCGCCAAAGTCTAGAGACACCAAATGCAAAAAATCATCAGCGAAGATCTACCTCGAGAATTGGCGGAGCTATCAAGAGCTGTGATCGAACGTCGACTTTGGTTCTCTGCAGTTAATATATCAGGGGCAATTTTACTTGTATTTAAAATTGTTGACCTTGAAATTACAGCTACATCTCGGGTCATAGATAAAGCCACCTTAAGATAAAAATAAGTCTACCTCACTGCAAACATCGACTGTTTTACTAGCGGGGTACGAGTCGCCCTAGAGACGTTAAGCCCGAGAATACGGCCGCAATAAAAAGCGAACCGTTTAAAATTCGCTGCACCATAAAGCTTGGCGGAGAAACCCGCCCGAATTAGCCCTTAACTATAATTTGTATAAGTAGCGGGATGAAATAATTTCTATTAATGTCCTATACAAGTAGGCTATGGGGATTGGGTTAATTGTTTCTGTTCCGTAAATAAGAAACTTCGTTTCGTGACGTCAGCGGAAAATTAATGCCCCTAATTCTTAGAGCCGACGTTATGCAAATGCCGAGGATGTTGCCGAATGTTTTGTCGCTGAACGTGGCGGCCTCGTTGGAGGTTTTATAAATTGGGCCATTCTCAATTATAAATGCAGATCTTCAAATTGATGGGAGTTTACGCGCTCCGTTCGCTCCTCTTTGGGAGGCGATGGTCCGACAAGAGAAATATTATTCGGAACTTAAAGTGTTTTTGCAAATCCGTCGTTGTTTAGGGTATCTTTAAACGTCAACTGTTAAAATTTCAATTTGGCGACGAAATTTCTGAATCCAAGGCTAGAAATGGTTAGTAGAGCCCGAAAAAGATCCGAAACTACTCAGGCAGATCAGTAAATGTCCAAGATACGTTTCACAAACCAAAATATTTTTCGTAAATTCCAAACAAAAGTTGTCCGTTTTGTTGAAGATCACCTCTTGATGACCTTGGATTTAACTGTCAGTCATATTTTCAAGGTCATTTGAGGGTCAACTTATTTTTTTTTTAAGTAGAAACGTCTGTTTTTTACTTCAGAAATGAAAAATGTAGGCACGTCAGAATAGTTATTTTGTGAAAGTGACCTTTGAAGATCACCCCAAGGTCAGTTTTACATCTCATTCATAATTTAAATAGAATAATGAATTGTTAAGAGTTGTCTAAAATCATATGCTTCAGAGGTTGTGAACTGATGACCTTGAATTTGATCTTTACCCTTTTTCAAGATCATGTTGAATGACAATTCTTTTTTTTTTTAACAGAAACGATTTTTACTTCGGAAATGAAGATAAATTAAAATCCTACGTCAGAATAAGTAATTTAGTTTTGAGTGAGTTTGACCTTTGAAGATCATCCCAAGGTTGATTTTACATCCCTTTGTGATTCAAAATAGTAAAGAAACTTCAAGATCTATTCGGTGCCAACTATGTTTTTTTAAATGATAACTTGAAATTTATTTATTATTAATTACTATTTCGACTTGAGATGCAGCATGAGATGGTATTCAAAAGTCACTTACAATAAAAACCGAACTGACGTAAAATTTTTCTTTATTTTCATTTCTGAAGTACAATAGTCGTTTTTGTTACAATAAATGAGTTGAAATTCAAGATGACCTTGAAAAACGGCCAAGGTCAAATCCAAGGTCGCAAACTCACAACCTCTGACGCAGATAATTCTAACCAGAATCACTCTTAACAATTCATTATTCTTTTGAATTATAAATGAGATGTAAAATTGACCTTTGGATGATCTTCATTCCGACTTAAAATTTTCCGCGTTTTTCATTTCTGAAGTGAAAAATATACGTTTCTATTAAAAAATAAGTTGACCTTCAATGTCCTTGAAAATATGGGCCAAGGTCATCCAAGGTTATCACAAGGTGATCCCCAAAAAACCTAAGTACTTTATTTTCACAAAATGAGCCCCTTAAGAAGTAAGAGAGAAGAAATTAAAATGACTCACTCTGTATATTCAGCGTTCCCATATTATAGGTTACTCTGTTATGACTATTGTCAACACCTACATATAACTTTTTCTCAGAATCTATAACTAGCGTCTGCTTTGGACGAACCTTTCACCTCGCTCCTTGCTGCCGACTGGGCTAGCCTCCCTCTTCCAACTGTATCGGGCGTTATCGTTCACAGTCGTACTCGACCACAAGCGCTCGCTTTATTCATATTCGAAAGGAATGTTTCCACAAACTACTTAACTAACTTTTACAAAAACACATTTTACTACAATTGACCAATTAAATGTTCGATGGTTTTATATAACTTATATTAATAAGACTCTAACTAGTATTAGGGGACTTATTCAGTGAATCAAACGGGATTGTTACACAAGTTGACCTAATCAACTGAAGAGGGAGATAAACTAGATAGCTCTATACGTATGTATTGCATTTAAAATTGTTCCTTATCGTGTACCCAGGAGTCTGGCGACCCTTTTGGTGTTGTCGCGGCGCGTGGACTATGTATGTACAATGGGAACGCTAGTGATTCGGATCGGGCGATAACTACTGGTGCTCTGAGATTGTTTAATTACCGAATTGAGTTTTCTGCAATTCATACCGTCATCGTCACTATATTTCACGACCCGCTCTGCATGAGCCCGGCATTCCGCCTCATTTAACATATCGCCGATTCGGCCGGCGTACCGGTCAACTTTTTGATTATTCGTTGTGTGATTTATCGAGCGGGCGCAGTTAAATGAAAAACACATCGAACAGCGCGATCTGAAATTTTGTGGGATGTGCGTCGCTGATTTATTTCTGTTTGATTTAGAATTTAAGTATGTAATTTTATGGTAATAGTCTCGTTTTTTATATTTTTTCAAAAGTTTTTGTCAAAATAATATAATAAATTCGTGTTCTAGGCAAAGAATTTTTTTTAATAAATTTTTGTTATGATTTCTTTATTTCTTCATTTGATTTCCATGTAATGTGCTTACATCTTGAAAATGCAACAGTCAATTGTTTTTATAGGTCGCTTTGAAACCTCAAAAACTTTGGTTTTGACTTATTTTTCCTAGATAGAAAAGTAAAAAAGATAATCTCTCTTTTCAGTGTACAGTGTTCCGGTTTTAGAAATTTTTTTCTCTAATTAATCCCAACAACTTTTGTTTTTATTTTCAATTTTGTATAAAATTTACTGCTCAGTATTAGCTAAATTAGCTAGCTAATTAGCTAAATTCCACAAACTAAACTCACTTCTTTCTATTTTTGGTTTTTTGGATCAGTATCTCGTTTTTTTTTCCGTATTTAGTTTTCTCTTGAATTTATTATATCACTTATTGTTAGTCTTGTGTTCTTCTAAGTTATATTTAACTTTCGACAATGGTTGGCTGTTTTCTCGTTCTCGTTAGCAATTTTCTTCAAACTTGTAAACTTTGGATGAACATTTTTCTTTTATTGTTGTCACTTGCCATCGGGGCCTTTAATATATTTTTTCCAAGTAGGCTACACTCGAATTTTTCTTACTTTCATCTTCTTACGTTTGTTGTTCCTACAGATTTTTCAGGCCAATTTAATTGGAGAATTTATATCGTTACTCTTTTTTACTTTTCACTTTATTTTTTCATATCATATTAGCTTTGAGACTATTTCGATTGGTTTTATTTGCTACAGATTGTTGTTTACACTTACGTGCGGCTTTTTATAAACTGACTCTGGAAAAGGTGACATTTATATAAACTTTGCCAAGCGAAAGAGAAGCATTTGAAATAAAAACTCTCTATAGAACACTCTACCACTATACAGAATGTCTTTATATCTGCTATTAGTTAATTTTTCTACACCTTTTACGCCTTGCCGTTCTGATAAATTAGTCAATTTAACGATTGATGATGTTGAAAGTATGAAATCTGCCTTAATTATAAAAATGCTCAATACCAAAACCAAGAGACCACGTTCTTTTACTGTGCTGGGAAGCAATTATTTAAATTTTTATCGAAAATGTGTTGCTTTACGTCCACCCGGATTGGTAGAACGTCGATTATTTCTCAGATATCTATATTAGTGGTAAGTGTCATCGAATGGTGGTCGGTATTCATAAAATCAGTGCCGTCTCGCAAGTGGAAAAATTTTTGAAGCTGGACAACTGGAAAGAGTACAGTGGACACGCGTTAGGACGAATGTCTTGATTAACACTTTTAATCTAAAAGGATGAAAAGTGGCAACTTTAGCACCTAGGATTAAAATTGAATACTGTTGTTGCTAGATACCATTGTTTTTGTCAGAAAGGAAAATATCTGACAATCAAAAAATGTCATAGTTTTGTGACGGTTGGATAAAAAAGTCTTTTTTCCTTTCATAACCGCTTTCCTTACAAACACCTTTATATAATCCTTTATGTACTTTCGAGAAATTTTGACATTTCCATTTTTATAATATTCTACAGCGAATTTCACTTCTTGTAACGTCTCTATTTGGGAAATTGTGCGCAGTATTTATAAAACGGCAATGCCTTCGAAGACTAACGGCGGGCGTTCGGGAGGCGTTTTCTTAGTTCTATATAATTTAGCGCAAAAGTTTAAAGCCCGTAGCTGATTTAAGTTTATAGTCTGATATAAATTTAGTTAATTTGCCGCAGCCGAGTTTAAGAGATATTAACAACTGAACAAAGGAGTACGGTGTGCTGCCGCGTACATTGTAGACATGTTATTGCCGGCATACCTACCTACGTACGTCGTGTCATAAGACATTTGAAACTATAAACGGCTACAGTTTAGTACGGCGGAACTGAGGGGTGGTAATATTTTCGACAATGTTCAACTATAATTTTCTCCGGCTTAAAAACATTTCATTTCTCAATAAAGAACGAATGTAATTGTTTTTGTTTTAAAATTTTTACCACAACGCACAAGTTTCGGTTGCTAAATGCTGAAAGATCTGCAATCATTACTGATTTAGTAGTCATTGAAGCTTTTCACCTCCGAATTCTTTGAAACTGAACCAATCGACTTGAAATTTGGCAGATAGTTAGAGAAAAGGTCAATGAACATCAGTGACATAGCTCCGATTGACGCTTCCACCCTGTTGGGGGTTGACACCCTTCTCAGGGGTGGAAATTTTGTTTTGAAAAATAACGCTGGAAATCGATAGAGAACCAAATTTTGAGCAAAAAATATTCGAAGAATATTTTCGAGAAATCAGTAGTTTTTAGTTATTCACAATTGAAAACTTGTAATTTTGAGTGAAAAAAAAAACACTTTTTCAAGGTATTTTTTCGCGAATAACTCAAAAACAACGCATTTTATTAAAAAAGTGCAATGAACAAAAATGTAGCTTATAAATAACCAAAGAAAACCGTTTTTTAAAAAGTGTTGTACGTCGTATACAAAGTGAAATATGATTAGTGGAAGAGGACTTGTTTTGTGGGGAATACTCGAATAGATGTATTAGATAGATAGATAGATAGATAGATAGATAGATAGATAGATAGATATATAGATAGATAGATAGATAGATAGATAGATAGATAGATAGATAGATAGATTAGATAGATATAGATATATTTATTAGTCCAACTAGAGCATTACAGCTTTGCTATGGGATAAGTCAACTCTACATAATACAATACAATTGCATGTTAAAAAAAAGGCATATAGGCCGATCCACATTATTTACAGTACAAACAATAAATAAGTAAAATAATAAATACAATATGAACATATGATAATCTACAACCTACAACAGATTAAAATTAAAATAAGCTAACAGCTATTGTCAAAAAATTCCTGAACGGAGTATGCACAAATTTTTAATAAATATATTTTAACATTTTTTCTAAATAGATGAAAGTTATTTATATTTTTCAAATGTTGAGGTAAATGGTTAAATAACCTCAGTCCCAAAACATTGTGAGCTTTTAAAGTCATGCCGAGGCGTTTGAAGGGCACACAAAAATTATGTTTGTTACGAGTATCATGGCAGTGGACAGATACATTGGTAGTAAAACGTTCTTTATTTTTATAAATATATAACAATATTTCGAGGATATACAAACTTTTCAACGGGAGAATACCAAATTCAGTGAATAAAGGGCGGCATGACTGGTTCGGGGGTACTCCAGCTATACATCTGATAATACGTTTCTGGGCAATGAAAACGCTATCTGCCCTACATGAACTTTCCCAAATAATAATTCCATATGCTAACCTTGATTGAACTTGTGCAAAATAAAAGGAAATTAACTGAGGTATTTCTAAAACATCCTTCAAAATTCTAGTTTAATAACACTTTGAATTTAATATACTGGTAAGTTTATCACAGTGACTCCCAAATGCCTAAAAACGAAACAGTATTACGTTTCTCGATACTGATATTATTAAACTTTATATTTAGGGAGGATGATATCCGACTTTGAGGTGTATGAAACATTATATAGTTTGTTTTAGCACTATTAAAGAAGAAAGAATTTTTACTAAACCATCTACATAAATCGGAAATACCTGCGTTTATGTTATTTTGAAGAGATATTTCACACTTATTTGAAAATAGGAGCGAGGTATCGTCAGCATATTGTGAAACAGATGCACCAGGAATTATTTTTGGCAATTCGTTAATATAAATAATAAACAGTATAGGCCCTAGAACAGAACCTTGAGGGACACCGATATCATTACTTAATGTGGAAGATATATAAGTGTTTTTTTTTATTACTTTCATATTTGTGTATTTTGACCATTTGCTTTCTTCCCCTTATATATGAAGAGAACCAAGCATGTGCCAAACCTCTCATCCCATAAGCCTGGAGCTTTGTTAGTAGCAAGTCACGGTTAGCACAATCAAAAGCCCGACTAAGATCGCAAAAAATTCCAGTCGGACTATTACTTGCTTCAAGCGCATCCAATATTTCTTCGTAAAAAGAGATTATAGCGCTCGTAGTCGAATGACCTTCACGAAAACCATGTTGATTTTCGTTAATGTATTCGTCGTATTCAACGTCAAATAACGGAAAAAGGATTAATATTACGTGTAAACGCTCCTGGAGCGTTTTTTTGTAGTACTCAAAAAAACCTTCAAAATATAATAATATAATAAAAGTTAATTAGAGAAAAATTGAAGGAGTTATCGTCAAAAACAGATGGGTTGCTCATATTTATTAAGGAAAAATGAGCAGTAAACGCTGTACCATTTCCATCAGAATTAAAATTAATTGTAGAGCCTTTACAATTAGTTTTGTTTTAGTGTTTTTCATACGATCCTGAAGTTATACCGGTTTAGAATGCGTATTTTTTTAATAATGTACGGTAAAAGTTGAAAACGTATTTTTCATTATTAAAAAAAAATTGCCTTATTTATATAATAATTCTGAAACTATGAAAGATACGTAAAAAATGATAGACAAAAATTTAGCTTTTTTTTCGACAAATATTTTGCTTTTTTTTATTCCTATAGCATAAATAAAGAAGATATCGCCGCTTGAAGTATTCATTTTAGTGAAAAAACGACCTGTCTCGAGCCCTTCGAGCTTTTCCCTTTAAAAAACGAAGGACTTAAAAGGTTTTATATGCAAACGATCTTACAGCTCTTGAAATTATCTTTAAATTTTTTTTTTATAGGATACTATAGCTTCAAAATTAACAAAGTTATGGTAAAAAAACCAATGACATTTTTTCGGAGCAAAATAGGCTTTCTCATTTTTATATAATATATATTAAATTATACAAATAAAATAAGTAAAAAAATTTAGTGTGTTTATTTATATGCAGCGTAGCAATTTTTTTATGATTGATTATAATTAAAAATCGATTATAATAAAAATATTTTACATTAATATTGGTAAAAGGGTAGTTTATAAGAGTTGAAAATGGCAAAAGTAAAATATTCTTTCATAAACAATATAAGGGATTTTTTTAGCACAGGGGTGATTTATAAGGGTTGAAAAGTGTTATGAGATACAAATTCTTTCATAAGCAATGAGGGAACTTTTATTTTAAATAATTGCACCGTTAGAACATCCCAAGATTTTAAAAAGTAATTTTTTATCATATTTGTCAATACAGGGGTGGTTTTTAGGGGTAGAAATGGAACAATTCTTTTATTAGCTATAAGGTAACTTTTATTTGAAATAACTGCACGATTTAATTATTCCAAATCTTTAAAAAGTAATTTTTTATCATTATTTTTTGCATACGTGTAGTTTTTAAGGGTTAAATAAAGGGTCGAAAAGATCAAATATCTCATAAAACATGTTCGAAAACATCGAACATTATTTAATCTTTGTGCTTGAACAAGATTTTTATCAATAAACTTAATTTTTTCAATTTTTTTTCTCTTAGGGGTAGTTTTTACCTCTAAAAAACAAAAAGCGTAATCGACTTTTGAACTTGAGCCTAAGATGAGCCTTATTCTAAATTTTCATGCAAATCCATGCAGTTTCAAAGAATTCGGAGGTTACAGCTGATTTTCAGTTTCAATGATTGTACTAATTGTTCAGATATAAGTTTTATGGCAAAAATTGGCTCATAACAAAGGTGATACGTAAAAGAAATCGACCTAAAACAGTATTTTTGAAAACTACCATAATTATATTTCTCAATTGACAAAAAAGACTTTTGTTAATTGGACCGAAAATAAATTGATTTTTGCTATAAATGTTAATTTTTTTTATAGTAAATTTAAAAATACATATTTACTCTCCTTTGCACCAATTTAACAATATTGTGAGCCAGATTTCGAAAAATATTGTTTAATTGAATGCTGTTTTACGCACTGTGGCCACCATTTTTTAACACAAAACCTACACCTCGCAAAAACAACTATTTCATACCTAACTACAACACCCTGTACGAAGGACAATGAGATTTAGCAGCGATAAATAAGGGCATTATTGCAGTACCAGTGTTGCGGCGTTCTGCGCTCACTGAGAATTAACATAATGTGCCGGAAAGCTAAATTCGTAATAGTAGATCATTGTTGTTGTAACAGAGGCTATGCTGAGTATTGTAAATGTTCAGGTCCTGCAATAACAGCACTGTGTTGCAGAGAGGACACGTCCAACGTGCTATCTCAATCGCTGTGCATGCGAGTCTACGCAGAACGGAGCAATTGACAGCGTTTGAGGTGCATGCATCCAAAATTGTATGTTATTGTTATTTTTCATCGTGAAATAAGAGTAAAAATTAAAAAAATAGTGTACAGTGCTCATGAAAAGGCTTGTAGGGTGAGCCGGTGTTGCAGAATATATGAGAATTTTGTAATCATTAAGAGTTTTTGAAAAACGAGTGAAAAAGAGTCATGTGCTATGTTTCACTGTACTTAATGTCACAATTACTATCACCAAATTAGTGAAAATTAAAAAAAATAAAAATTCATGAACAGGATCTAAGAAATAGGATATTTGAATCGTGTGTCATTATTAAGGACGGGATTTTGTACAAAAAATATCGCCCAGCGTGAGTCACGAAACGGTACCCCGGCAAGTGCTGCTCTTGCTCTAGCGGCCAACGCTTCAAGGTGTGTTGTTTAATAATTTACGCTGGACCTATATTTTAACAGGCCTCGCGCCTGATTGTTCAGGAACGGCTCCAATTTGTGTACATACAGTCTTATAAGGAAAGAGAGTAAAGATTTTATTAATCATTAATAGATTATCGAGGACAATAATAATTTTTTTATTAAGTAGGCAATAATTTTTAGTTAATAAGCTTAAACAATCTTAGAATTACCATTCCTTTATTATAAAAGCAGATATAATTTTTAAAATTACAAGTAGTTTCATCTTCAAAAGCTTAAAAAACGTATAACAGGATAACAGGAATAGTCAACAGTCTAATGTTTATATTTTCACGTTAACAATCCGATACGTAAATTACCTGCTATTTTCAGTAAAAATGATTTAACTTGAATTATTTTTTTACTTTGGTGAGTCGTATTAATTTAAAAAACACTGCCTAATTACTAAAATATATAGAAACTTGCTACTAATTACGTTTGGAGAATAATATGTAGTAGGGTGGTCCAAAAAAAAAAAACGATTTTTTTTCGTGTCTCTTGTGAAAATATGTAAGTTTATCATGTTTTAAGAGCCCCCTCAAAAAATCAGCTCAAAAAATTTTTTTAAAGGTCGCTCAAGATTTTTAAAAATTTCTAAAATCGTCAAAAATTGAATTTTTTTTTAATTTTTTTCCCGTTATTTTATCATTTTCTAGGTTGAAAAAAATCTCGATTCTGACAATTTCAAATCGATATTTTAATTTCTAAAGGTCACTCATAATTATTTTAATTTTCAGAGTTGAGCGACCTCTAAAAAATAAAAAATTTAAAAAAAATTAAAAAATTATAAATATTTGATACTCACAGTGCGGTAGTAAATTTTGCCTCGAGACATTTATTAAGTGTCTCGTGATTAATTTCTATTATTTTGTTGATCAAATTCAATGAAAAAAAATTGTTAGTTCGTTGATATTTATTTTTTAGAGGTTGCTTGAAAACGTAGGTACGTACCTACACTACTTTGAAAATTAAAATAATTATGAGTGACCTTTAGGAATTAAAATATCAATTTGAAATTTTCAGCATCGAGATTTTTTTTCAACCTGGAAGATGATAAAATAAGGGGGAAAAAATTAAATAAAAATAATTCTAATTTTACTGACTATAAGTCGCACTATCGTCTTTAGTACTGTGAAGGTCATTTGTTTCGAAAGCTCTTTTTTATTTTTAAGCAAAACAGAAGGGGATGCCATCTCCGTAAACAACAATCTGAAAAAATTTGTTAAAATAATACAGTTATAAAGGCTATACTGTATACTCTGCATCGGACCGTGAACACAATTGACCATTCCGATACTGTTCTTAAGAATATCATATTTATAACTGTATTATTTTAACATATTTTTTCAAATTGTTGTTTACAGTTATTTGCTACCTATGTCAGTTCTTTCTTTTTTAAAGAACGCCATATTTACGGAGATAGCACTCCCTTCTGTTTTACTTAAAAATAAAAGAAGAATACCTTTTGAGACAAATGACCTTTACAGTATTAAAGACAATAGTTCGAATTATCGTCAGTAAAAATTGGAATATTTTTTATCAGTTAACAAAAAAATTACGACGAGTTAAAGTGAGAGGTATCAATAATTTTATATGTAGAAAACCGTGATTTTTTCAACATTTTCATTAATAACTAAAAAATGGGATAACGAAACCAACTGAAATTTTAGCATACAATAGAGTAATAGTGAGGCTATATATGGTCGAAATTTCAATTTTTTGCCCCTACGTTTTCTTAATATCAGTTTCCAAACTCAGAGGTCTATTTCATTTATTTCGATAGTAAGTGACTAAAAATAAGCAAAAGTTGATTGTCAAGACAATATGAAATTAAAATCGTGTTAGTTATACGTATTCATATTCTAGAATCTATTACTTTTTTGGTCGTAACTTTTGTCATTAAATGTCCAGTGGTTTCCTTCTTACCGGTAAGTAGCTTGAAGATTTGTAGATTTGTAGATTGAAGAAGAAATCTATCTGAGCCAGACTAATTTTTAAGCTGTAAATTTATTTAAACATAAATAACGATTTTATGTGGGACACCCTGTACGTAAAATTTAATCTTTATTCTTAATAAAGAAAAATTAGTACATATTATTGGTTTTTTATGCGTTATATTTTCGTACTACTTAAGCTTTACAAAATCTTATTACTTAGGTACCTACCTACTTTTAAAATATTACCCATATTTATATATCAAAGATAATATTAGACCATTATGCTTTATTTCACCACGCATTTTAAACTAAACCAACTCTGTTTTCACTTTCATTTTCAAGGGTAGCGACACCTGTGACAGAGTATACAAACTAATTATACTTAGAATATCTTAGAATCCCTAAAATTCTGGTTTACATATATAATAAACATGGAGTCGTGTGTAAAATGTCATTTTGCTTGAGGTCACAAATTATATAATTGTTAACAAATATTAATCTGAAAATTAAATACAGATGATCCTATGTGTCCGTTCTAGTGAGTGAAGTAGTTTGGTTATTGTGCCTGACCTAGTTCCGTCGTAAATGCAATATATTGACAGACTAACAGTATGGTTAAAATTGAGGTACTTTGGCGTTTATTTAAATTATTCTTCAGTTCTCATGAGCATTGAAATTTATCTCACTCACTAGCGGGAATCATTGCGAATACATTGATATATAATAATATTCAATTAGGTTAGTTTCTTCGATGATTTGTGTCCTCATCTGAAGCTCTGTTACACGGTAATAATATACATACTAAATCGCACCCTTAATATAGAGTGTAGCAAAGGGTCTCGATTATTACGTCGAATTTATTTTCTTTTTATTTTTTACGTTAATTGTAACAAAGAAACATCCTACAAGTTTGACAGAGGAATTAAGGGATACGCTGTATAAGTGACGTATAGAACTCGTTTATATTTTACAAATATAACCTTTCAATGTGCATAATTCTATTTAGTGGAGTGTATAGCAAAATAAGGCAGAGATTAAGCTTATTGTGTCTAAAATAAGCGACCGTTTCCCCATTTATTTTACTGCGAAAGCGTAGTCTCCTATTTTCGCGTCCTTTTGTGCAAACAGAAAGAGAACATCCCTTTGAAGTCGTCCCGAACCTCCTTCTAATTACGAAAGTATTAAGACGGATTTTATTACGTCTCCTAATAATTTTCAGATTTCAGGCGAGCGTGTAATGAGGGATTTTTCAGGCCATTCAGTGTTTTCTTTTATTATCAAGATGGATCCCGTATAAGTCCCTCTAATTGGGGCCTTTTGTTTTTCTTACTCGGGGCCTTGAAATGACTCGGAAAGCGCCTCGAACATCCCATTACTACGGTCGAGCGCGCGGCGGAGATTTGTTTTATATTGATGGCTCTTCTTTTTAATGTCCCCGGATTTGGCGATATTTAGACAGACGTCGATTCCGAACGGTGGAACTTTTAACTGACGTCGCTCGGGAGAAGCAAACTTTGCCTCAATCAATTGATTTAAATGTTGATAGCATAGGCCGACAAAATGTGGGTGGAATTGAAAACAGAGACCAGATTACACTTCCCTCAAGGTTTTCGAAACGCCGATTTCGAATACCACTTCGGAATTGTAGGAATTGCTCCATCGCTTCAAGTTTTAGAGATATCCTACCTAGTACAGTCATTGAAGCTGAAAATCAGCTGTAACCTCCGAATTCTTTGAAACTGCATGGATTTGCATGAATATTTAGAATAAGGCTCATTTTAGGGTCAAGTTCAAAAGTGACATAAGCCCGATTGACGCTTTTTGTTTTTTAGGGGTAAAAACTACCCCTAAGTGAAAAAAATTGAAAAAATTTAGTTTTAAGCATTTTATTGATAAAAATCTGGTTCAAGCACAAAGATTAAATAAAGTTCCATGTTCTCGAACATGTTTTATGATATATTTGATCTTTTCGACCCTTTATTTAACTCTTAAAAACTACCCCTATGCAAAAAATAATGACAAAAAATTACTTTTTAAAGATTTGGAATGATTAAATCGTGCAATTATTTAAAATAAAAGTTACCTTATAGCTAATAAAATAATTTTTCCCTTTCAACCCCTAAAAACCACCCCTGTATTGACAAAAATGATAAAATATTACTTTTTAAAAGCTTGAAATGCTTTAACGGTGTAATTATTTAAAATAAAAATTCCCACATGGCTTATGAAAGAATTTGTATCTCATAACACTTTTCAACTCTTATAAATCACCCCTGTGCTAAAAAAATTATAAAAAATTACGTTTTAAATCTTGGAATGCTAAAATTGTGCAATAATTTAAAATAAAAATTTCATTGTATTGTTTATGAAAGAATATTTTACTTTTGCCATTTTCAACTCTTATAAACTACCCTTTTACCAATATTAATGTAAAATATTTTTATTGTAATCGATTTTTAAATATAATCAATCATAAATAAAATTGCTACGCTGCATATAAATAATCACATTAAATTTTTTACTTATTTTATTTGTATAATATAATGTATAATAGGTATATAAAAATGAGAAAGCCTATTTAGCTCCGAAAAAATGTCATTGGTATTTTTACCATAACTCGGTTAATTTTGAAGCTATAGTATCCTATAGTAGGATCGTATTTTTATTTATCAAAGGAAAATCGTGTCATCATTTTTAGGAGGCGTAAGATAAATCATTTCAAATTTAAAATGAAATTCAATGTAAAATCTGAAATACCGCTGCATACGCACTGTGTTCTGGTAGTAGCTGTAGCCGCCCAGGTGCATCGAGTGTACGAACTGGTCGGTTATACGTCAACTACTAACCTGGCGAGCTTTGTCGTCAATTATAGAGCGCTTCCAAAAAACAAGTAAACAACAGTGGCGCGTACAGAGGTAAAATGTAGTACCTACATATGTGGAATTTAGGAAACAAATTGGATTTATAATAAATTACATTTAAAATAAATAGTTTATGAGAATAAAGGAATTTTTGTAGGAACAAGGGTGCCAGACCTGATCTGATCCCCTCGTCCCTTCATAATGTATAAAGAAATTATTCAATTTGTAAAACCCTTAAAAGCGTACTTCATTGGTTCCCTTGACAGGCAATGATTTATTACTTTGCATCGAATATGATCCTACTATACATTTTAAAGATAATTTCAAGAGCTGTAAAATTGTTTGCATATAAAACCTTTTTAATTCCTTCGTTTTTTCAAAGGCAAAGGATCGAAGGGCTCGAGACAGGTAGTTTTTTTTCACTAAAATGAATACTTCAAGCAGCGATATCTCCTTTATTTTTTATGCTATAGGAATAAAAAAAGCTAAATATTAGTTCAAAAAAAGCTACATTTTTGTTCTTATCATTTTTTACGTCTCTTTCATAGTTTCAGAGATATTATATAAATAAGGCAATTTTTTTTGAATAATGAAAAATACGTTTTCAACTTTTACCGTACATTATTAAAAAAATACGCATTCTAAACCGGTCTAACTTCCGGATCGTATGAAAATCACTAAAACAAAACTAATTGTAAAGGGTCTACGATTAATTTTAATTCTGATGGAAATGGTACAGCGTTTACTGCTCATTTTTCCTTAAAAAATATGAGCAACTCATCTGTTTTTGACGATAACTCCTTCAATTTTGCTCTAATTAGTGCTCATTTTGAAGGTCTTTTTGAGTACTACAAAAAACTCCAGGAGCGTTATACACATAGAATTAATCATTTTTCTGTTATTTGATGTTGAATACATCGATTCGAGTATTCCCCCAAAACAAGTCCCTTCCACTAACCATATTTCGCTTTGTATAGGACGTAAAACGATTTTCTTTGTTTATTTATAAGCTACAAAATTTTGTTTATTACACTTTTTTTAATAAAATGCGAAGTTTTTGAGTTATTCTCTATACTTTGAAAGAGTGTTTTTTTTTTCACTCAAAATTTCAGGTTTTCAATCGCGAATAACTAAAAAACTATTGATTTCTCGAAAAAATTCTTCGAATATTTTTTGCTCAAAATTTGATTCCCTATCGATGTCCAGCGTTATATTTGAAAAAAAAATTCCACCCCCAAGTCCCTTCCACTAACCATATTTCGCTTTGTATAGGACGTAAAACGATTTTCTTTGTTTATTTATAAGCTACATTTTTGTTCATTACACTTTTTTAATAAAATGCGTAGTTTTTGAGTTATTCGCGAAAAATATTTTGAAAGTGTTTTTTTTTCACTCAAAATTCCAGGTTTTCAATCGCGAATAACTAAAAAACTATTGATTTCTCGAAAAAATTCTTCGAATATTTTTTGCTCAAAATTTGATTCTCTATCGATGTCCAGCGTTATATTTGAAAAAAATTTCCACCCCCGAGAAGGGTTGTCAACCCCCAACAGGGTAGAAGCGTCAATCGGCGCTATGCCACTAATGTTCATTGACCTTTTCTCTAACTATCTGCCAAATTTCAAGTCGATCGGTTCATTACAATTAATTTAATTTAATTACATCTAACCTTTTCAACAATTCATCGAGGTTTAGGGATTTTTAGTTGATTTTACCAATCGTGCAATGTTGGTTGCCTACGCTCGACGGTCACGTGGCTTGTAAACATTTATGAAGGCTCTTCATTATTAAATAATTTAACTTCTAAAGTAGCTGGCATTTATGTTTACACTATAACAAAAGAACGCGATTTTTCAAAAATCTTTATTCATGTCGTAACACAAGGTTTTTATGATATTCTAATTGAGTCTGCAAAGTCTTTTTAAGTCTGTACGTTGACTGTAACTAGTTCAACGTTAAAAAAACCCGGAATTGAATAATTTTTCCCGGTTTCCTTTCGCTTTCCCCTTCACTCCTCCGCCGATATGCAACAGAAAAACACCCAAGCTACCCTCCGTCGTCCGCAGCGGCGTTAATATATGATAAAACGGGCCGAAAACGCGATATTTCGCTGGCGCGCGACGCGAGCGGCGCGACAAGCAGCAGGTAGTAGGTCACGTAGCGGCGGCGCGCCGACTTGCGCCGTGGCGTCGGCGTCGTTCGATAGCGGCGTCGAACACCAGTGCCGCACTACCTTTCCCGGCGTCTGGTACTCAGCTGTTTCACGGACCGAAAGCCACGCGCGACCCCATCATCACAGCCAAGCCGCCTCTCCGAACGCCGCCACCCCCAGGTCGCATCTCACGGCGGCGGCAGCCACCCCCAGGTTATGCGTTCGCGCTGCTCCCCGCCATAGACCCGTCTGCATGCCCCTTCGGCGCTGTAGTGCACCAAGTGTTGTCTGTTCCCAGTGACGGGAGTGAATAAGGTGATGCACTGAGTGTTGTAGTTGCGAGCGACCACGTGTGAGTGGGGGGTCCTGGACTGCCTCACAGTGCGTGTGCCAGCGGGGCTAGTAGCCAAGACCGGACATGTGCCGCCCAACGGGGAAGCCACCTCCGAGGAGAAAGCCTCCATACCGGTGAGTTCCCTCTGGGGTTGAGTCGGATCCAGCTGTCCGAATGGACCTCCATGGGTTGTCTAAATACTTTACCCGTAATTTCTCGTAGGAACTGCTTTGGTACTTCACCATCAGTATTTCACTTCTTTTAAGTACTTCAACCATAACACTTTAGCATTAAAAATTGATATTGTAGTTGTGTATCTCTGTCCGGACTCTACTTATAGGGTATAGATGAAAGTAAACTATCATCATCTGAATCACTCAAGAATAACTAAATGCAGAAACACTACATTGATACTAGAAATATTATTTGACAGTATATAAATAATTCTATGAATTATATTTATGATTCTGTTAATTAAAACACTGAATTTTCAAATTGTCAGACATGTCAGTTTGTGTTTTTGGAACACAAGCCATACTTCTTCTACATAGTCATCGATGGGATAACATAATTTGTTGCAAATTTCCCATTTCGCACAGTTGTTATACGTTTAAATGTGATTGACAACCAACTGTATCGTATATTCCGAAAAAAAATCTTAACAACTGATCTCAGCTGTGCTTTTTGACAACCAACTGTGATATATTATTTTCATACCAATTGGAACTATTTATTTACTTTACATTTACCAATTCTGTACTTCAATAAATTGTTGAAGAATTTATTACAATTCTCTATATTTGTGACAACCTTTTACGCGTTATAATACAGGGTATTTGACATAAGAACCTACACAAAGCAGGGGCATGTAGGGGAATCCAAAATATGGCGATTTAAGAAGTTACAGTCCTTGAAAGTGGGGTTTCAAATTTCAAAAAAAAATCAATATGTAGAAAAACCAAATTTGGTACAAGGTGTAAGTGTACCAAGAGCATTAATCGACAGCAAGTAAGTAAGAGTTCCATTGAAGCATTTTAATGATTGATTGGTTGATAAGGGATGATGCACCATTAAAATGTGACAGAATTTTTTATGGGGAATTTAATTCTAAAACTTTTCTTCTCTTGTTAGTTTTCAAAAAACTTCATCGAACATTCAAAAGTTGGCTATGAATTCAAATACCAAACTTGACGGTCAGAAAAAAGTTAGAATAAGAATAATTTAATAGAAAAGCAAATAACAGAAATAATATACAATTTGCACTGGTAAATTTATAGAAATTGTTGAAAATAATCATCTTAGGCATAAATTTATTCTTCGTAGAAAACTGAAGTCTACTGTATCCAATAACTGCTAATTGTTTCTAATAGCTGTTTTACATTGACAATTTATTGATCAATTAATTCATGAAGTCGCTTCATCAAGAAATTGGACAAGTGCAATGCACCAAATCTGCTGTCAAATAACTTCATGAATTTATTCATCAAGTTCTTGACGAAATAGAGCATGTTCTAATTTTCGTCAATTTCTTCGTGAAGTTCAGAAGTACCAACCCAACAGATTTCCAGCCTCAGATCAGTAATGAGGTTATGCTATTGGAATATGTAAATAATTGTGTGGCGTCGTGCTAGTTTTGCATTGTTTTTACTGATTTGTTACTTACAAAAACTAATATTTATATAATATGTGTCAGAACGGTACCGTTGTTGTATTACTACAATTATGAGTGGAAAGGTGACATTTTTGAAATTTATTTGCTTCTTTGATTCATTGGTAGAAGTGATTCATACGTCAAAAAACTTGACAAAGTCTGTAGTAGTGTAAAACCACACAAAATTCGTGAATTAATTCATGAAGAACTTGGTCAATTTATTCATGAATAAATTGTCATTGTAAAACAGCTATAATGAATGTGCATTTATCCGTAATGCGATTCCACAATTCTGCTCGAGATGCAACTGGATACTGGTGGTTTAAAAAGTCTCTAACAATATTACTAAAATGAGGGGGTGTTCTATCATGCATAAACCAATGTTCCAGTCTCAGTTGTAGTGGCACGTCGTCAAGGGAGAGTGTTTTGGAGAAATTTTAAATAAGTTTCGCCATTTAGTCGATTCGGTAAAATAACTGGACCAATTAAATACCAATGAATAACATCGATCCAAAAACTTATTTTAAACGTGTATATTGATCAATTTGTCGGATTTCCAGTTATTAGAGTAAAGTCCATCATGGTAACAGCACAACATAAACCATAATGAACTTATTAACTTATGCGTTACTGATGTAACTTTAGTAACAAACTGGTACATACAGGGTGTAACCAAAATACTTAGATAACGAATAATAAATATTTTAATTTCAAAACTAATTTTATGTTTTGGTTATGGCATTTTTAATAATAGTTATCTAGACTGCTCTAACATTTTATCATTTATTTCTAAAACGGTACAAGCAACATTCTGCAAGATCATTTTTTTATGGTCTTTCTAATTTGAAATAGCTTTAACGAAAAAAAATAGGTGCAAAAATTAGTACATCCTAGAATTACGGCCCTGGATGTAAAAAAATATGTACCTACGTTTGTGGACAAGCAAAAATTAATCTCGTATGTAAATTTTCAGTAGAATTTGAATAGAATTTGGTAATTAAAAAAAATGTTTTGAATCATTAACAACCCTATCTCGGTAACGAAACTTTTGTTGTTGATATATGTAGAATTCGCCATTAAAGTTTGCCCAAGTATTTGAGTAACACCCCATATAATTCACTCCTTAAATATTTAAAACATAAATAAGTTACAAAATTGTAAAACGCAAGTAGTGGTATTAAACATGTTATGCCACTAAAAATCCCCAACAGCAAATAAATTAAAATAATTTCTGTTGTTTCCAATTTCTCCGTCAAGTTATTCATCTACCAATATAGCTCGGTGAATTTTTTAAATAATTTATTGGGTAAAAAAAAACTGGTAAATATAAAACAGGCCTTAATCGCCGTTAATTAATAATTATCGTCCTCTGCTTTGCCCTGCTCTCAACATTGCATCTGGCGATATAAAAATGTGGTAATTTTCACATCACGCTAGCTTAAAATATCCAAAATAGATAGTTCAAGGTTGATATATTAAAAACACTTCTCAATTTAATAACATATTATGATTTTCACCCAATTTATGCGGGTTGTTTAATTTGGGTATTTTTCCGCTCCGAAAAAATTATAAACATTGAACTTTCGCAATGAGAAACAGGAATTTCTTAATAAATGAATAAGCAAAGATAAATTGTAAAACAGATTTTGCTGCAGTGTAAGTAGAATTGTAATATTAAGACTAGAGCACGGAAAGCAGTACACATGATTCATATTTGAAGAATGTCTATGTTAAATACATTTAGGCACAATATCAATGCCAAGTGAATTATTCTACGTTATCAGATTATCTAAATGTTAACGAACTAATATCGAAAACCCCACTTAATACGATTTTGCGCGATGGCGATAATTACCCAGCTCCCGTTTATATTTATCCCTACTAATTACCCATTACCATAGCAAGCCAACCGCAGCTACGACCCCACCAGAAAAATTATTTCGCCGGAATGCAAACGCTGTCTATAATATACATATGTAAATACTAAATATAAATTGCAAATTCTACGCAAGCACATCTCTTGTGTATTTTGACGTACAAACATTTCATATACACACAGAAATTTATCACCCGGATATCGCGGGTGTGCCGGCGCTATTCGGTGGCATGGAAACAAGTGCGGGAGCAGAGGATTATTTACCCTGGGCTAAAAAATAAATAGAGAGCTGAACGCGAAATTGGACGAAAGGGGACGCTCGCGTCTGTCTAGTGTGACGTTGTTACTCTCAGTCGATTCGCGGGGACCAGGGATGTAATAGAATCATTGAAGAGTTTGACGTTTCTACAGTTACATTTTGAAATTCACCCATGTTTCTAATTATAAAATTTCTTGGGGTAAAACGATACGAAGTTAAAACACTCGCTCCTGTAAATATTATAAGGGATGTTCGTCGTCGAAATCCCATTAGACCGATTCGAAGCGACGACGCTCTGATGCGTCGTCAGGAGACGTCGGATTATAATTAGACGCGAAACTTGCGTCTTGCTGGTGTCACAGTAATAAAATGCCGCGACACATGTGTCGCTTATTTTTTATCCGTGTGACGTCGCGTCCACAGACAGCGCTTAATTTTATTAGTATGGTTCAGAACGATGTTTGCCAACGGCCAGGTTATCCACAAGTTTTTTACATTTTGCAAAACAACAAAAAAAACCAGTGACTTCATCATATTTTATAAGTACCTGATAAATATTAAATGTCATATTATGATAGGGTCACAATTAGAAAAAGGTCATGGTCAACAACTCAAATTTATGGCCGATCGCCAGTGCGGCTGTGTATGCGCGCCGTTTGTCCGCGTGCGCATTCTTCAACTGACCTGTATATGGGTATGGCTCAATAAATATGGTAACAAGTTTTGCAAATATTTTAATGCCGAGTTGCTGCATAGCGACCGAGTCTGGTACATATTTCTTGGCTCTTCAATTGAGATCGGAAAGACTATACCTGTTTTTTTTTGTAATTTGATCGAAAATTTTCACGAGTAAAATTTTTAAATTTATTTATTTTTTTAATTTAATATTAAGGATTTGCCTTGCAGACTTGAAAAAAAAATAAGTAGCGTACCATTTTCTTCTATGGTGATATGAAATAGCTATGTCCTGTACAAAAGTTCCGTGCAACTCTCTCGGTTTCCAAAATACAATACCTATGTATGTTTTCAGTCACGAAATTTAAATAATTCCAAATATTTCGAATTTTCACCACCAAGTACAGCGGTGACAACATTTTTAATATTAAAGCGATCCTTTCCCATCGTATTAGCTATGCCCAGTACAAATTTAGTTTCGTGCAATTTTCGCGGTTTCAAAAATACAATACCTATGTATGTTTTCAGCCACGAAATTTGAATAATTCCAAATATTTCGAATATTCATCACCAAGAACGGCGGTGACAACATTTTTAACGTTAAGACGATGTCTACCAAATTTCACTAAGGTATCTCTTCCGGTTCATACTATATAGCGATCAGAAATCATTTTTTTTTTACTATAATAACCTGCATGTCGAAGGAACTTATTTTCTTAGAATTAACCATATTATTCGGAAAGTACTTGAGGACCATTCTATAAAACTAAATTTTTTATCCATTAGCTTAGATCGATTTCAGAATTTAGTTTATCTTCAGCCGTTTGTCTCGATCGCCCTGTATATGATTGAATTTATTTAAAACACGCCTTGGAAAATCGCTTTAAAGAACATCTTCTGCACACGCCGCTACATCTTTACGGCAGCAAATGATAAAACCTCACTAAATACATCCTCAGAGATCAGACACGAACTTTTATTATTTGCCAAGTGATATTTTTAATATAAAAATATCTCCGCGAGTTGTGTACCTCTTTAGAACCGTCCGAAGATTTAGTGCTTGAACGATAAAAGCAGCTGTAACCTAGAAACTATATAAACCTACACAAAATAAAACACGCGCGTATAACCGAAGAGGCAAATAGCTACATTTCGCATTGTTCCTCGCTAAGTGATACGTTTAATATAAAAATATCGCGGAATCGTCCTCGCATAACTCTCTTTAAAGCATCCACAGATTTAGTGTTATAACGATAAAAGCAGCTGTAAACTAGGCACTACGTACTCGGAATAAAATACAGGAATGGCGCACAAACCGGCAAATAGCTCCTGTGGAATTAATCGCTATAAATTGAGGCATATAGCTAAAAAGTTTACCGCAACAAAATATNTATATTTAGTAAGCAACAGCAACTAAACAAGAAACAAAATTAACGTTACGTATTTACAGCAATTGTTCAAAATGCGAACCACCCACATTGATACATTTCTGATATCTTCTAATGGAACTAATTGAAGCTAATAACATGTGGTGGTTTTCTTTTAATTCATTACACATATATATATATATATATTCGCCTGAAATAAACCCACGGATAAATTACTATAAAAACAGCAAATGCATTAGAAGATGCATTATGAAAAGAAGGGAATAAACAGCTTGTCTCCTTTTTTCTTTCTAATAATAGACCATGTACTGCATGCGATCGTAGGTATAAATGCAATAGACGTTTAATAAGTCATTTCATTAAATACCTTTACCGGCTTCTAACGTTCAATCGTATTTAATCCACGTACAATTTTCATTCGAATAATTCCTCACTTCTTCAACTAATGAGCGTTTAAATAAAAACGTGGTCGAAGTTGGCTCTGACACATTGGACGTAGGGAGTAGCTTATAGCGACCAACTTAACCTCATTTCTCAACGAGCTGTATAGCAGCTGTCAGTTTCAATAACGTTAATGACTATATAACTTTATTTTAAAGAATAATCGTGATAACAATAACAAACAATTAAAGGAGCTGCGGAAAGTGTCCCCCTCCTTGTTATAACAATAAATTAAAGCAGCTGCTGAAAGTGTCCCCCTCCTTGTTCCAAGCACTTTTCACACCTGTTCCTCAAAGAATTAAAGACATTTTCTAAGATGCTCGGGGTATTGTTAATTTCACGAATCTTGTCTATAAGTCGAGCCTGCAGATGGTTTAAATCAGGAATAGGCAGTTCAAAAATAGTGTTTTTAAGGTAAGGCCACAAAAAGAAATCACACGGCGTAATATCACATGACCTCGGTGGAAATTCATGTTCAGCATTGAGACTTATTAGTCGATTTTGGAAAACTTCCCTCAACATATTCATCGTCTCGCCTGCCGTATGTGCCCTTGCGCCATCTTGTTGAAAGTAAAAGTTTGTAATTTCGTTTTCTTCCAGCTGGTTAACAAAAGGAGCGATAATTTCTTCTCTATACCTTTGCGCAGTAAGAGTACCATTAAAAAAAATAGGTCCATAAATCCTCCTTCGATTGAGAGCACACCAAACTCCAATTTTTTGAGCGTGTAGAGGGCCCTCGACAAAAAAGTTATCTGGTTTTTCAGAAGACCACATTCTCATATTCTGTGAGTTTACGTAACCACTTAAATGAAACCAGGCTTCATCAGAAAAAAAGGTGATATTATGAAGTTCACCGTAGTTGTTTAAAAACCATTCACAAAATACAGCCCGTCGCGGAAAATCAACTTCATGAAGTTCTTGCTGACAAGTTAAACGATAGGAGAACAAACGCAAATCTTTTTTTAACACTGTGTGGCAGGTACCGACTGATACTCCCACCATTTGTGATAAAACACGTACAGAAGTTCTTGGCGCATTTTCCATTATTTGTTGGACATTTTCTTTTAATTCTTCAGTCCGCTTTTTAGGTCGGCCGCTTCCTTCTTTTCTTGTTACACTGCCCGTTTCACGAAAAACATTAACACAACGCTGAACTGCACTTTGAAAAATTTTGTACTCAACAACGCCGGGAAATTGATTTTGAAATTCTATGAAACATTCCTCAATAGAATACTTCCATATTCCATCAATCTTGCGTCCATTTCTAAAGTAGGACTCTATGATAAACACTTTTTGTTCTTGAGAAAACACCATTTTAAACGCTTTTTAAAACGAAAATATTCAAATTGATAGCGGCGATATAGCGCTTTGACAGATGACGTTTAAGTTCATTTACTATACGCTACGCCCTACGTCCAAATTTTCAGAACCAACTTGACCACGTTTTTATTTGAACGATCGTTATAAAAATCCTCCTTTAAAGAGGGATATGAGGATATTTCAATATCATTATCGCAGACCCTTTTTCACTGATCGAAATCATTTTAATTCTCTTTCGCGCGATGTTCCTGGGAATATTAAAAAATTTAATTTCTCCTCCCCGTTCTCCCAGCCTTCAATCCACCGGGAGGTCCGTGCCGGAGCCGTATTTTTATGAGAACCCCCACTTTTTATTCCCGCCGTGCTATAAATCATTTCAGTTTATATTAAAATTTTAATATTTATGTCAAAATCATTTAGTGGACTCGACATTTTTAATATAACGATGCTGCCTGCGCCCCGCTCACAAAGTCGGCATAATTCTTCTTTTTACCTTCCTCCCAGATTTTATTAACACAATACATCAAAAATTACGGCGCGATGCAGCCCGGGGCCGTACAATATACCTAGTTACCCACAGAATTCATGTTGTTTCCAGTGAATTTTATCTGGTTAAATAAAAATATTTTAGAGGGCACCCCATACTGTATTTCCACATAAAAAAAACTTGCTGGTATAGTGTTGACGCATCATATCAGATATAAAATATATTCTTGTATAATCCTTTGTGTAAACAATGATCAAGAACGTGTTGCTGCGAAACTATTGGCCGAAGCGGGTTGAGCGGCAGTCCCGCCAACGAATACTGGTCTTCACATCGTATAATGGTTTTCGTTTCATGCGTATCATTCGCGGCTTAATTTAGACAGTTTCTAGAAAATTTGTAGACATTTACAAAATTATGTAATAGCGAACGTTTATTATACAGGGTGGTCCGAATTTTATGCAGGAAACTTCGAGGGTAGATAGATCTCTTTAAAATAATAGGAGATTGCCTTATAAACATGGGTCTAGAACGGCCTCGTTTTAGAGATACAGGGTGTTAAAGTTGTTAAAAAAAATTGATTTTTTATTTGTATCTCCCGAATTTATCAACCGATCTCAGTAAAATTTGGTACAGATAATGTATCATAGTAGACCTTGTATTCCCTAAAATTTGAGCCCTAAAGGTTCAACCAGTGGTGTACAACTGGACAGGGGTCACCCCCTTTTTATAAAATACTTACGCCATTGTATTTTTTTACAAGTTATTGTAACGGACTTATATTCTAATGCACTAACTGCGTAAAAAAGGTAACTTGATTTTTTCCCTAAGATTCACCATTTTCAAGTTACTCATACCAATACAATCCCCTGTGGTAGACACTTCAAACCATAATATTACAAGCATATTTATGTTTATGCTTAAAAGTAAGTGCAATTTGTAAGCACATCAACAAAATTCTTTCCATATCACCTGGTGTGTTTTAGTTTTCTCTGGAGGCCTAATCTTTATAAATAAGAATAATTTATCAAAATAATAATAAAAATACATTTACCAAGCAACAGCAACTAAACAAGAAACAAAATTAACGTTACGTATTTACAGCAATTGTTCAAAATGCGAACCACCCACATTGATACATTTCTGATATCTTCTAATGGAACTAATTGAAGCTAATAACATGTGGTGGTTTTCTTTTAATTCATTACACCTGCGTTCTATTCGCTACAGTAGTTGTAGTCTAGTATCTATTGGAGTAAACTTTATTTTTCAGATAGGTAACCCCAAACATAATAGAAATCCAGGCGGTTTAGATCTGGCGATCTGGCTGGCCGAGACCTTGGACCCTCCCCAACATTATGGTTGACATTGGCATTTGCTCTTCTGCCTATCGATCATCCCATCCATAAATGGTACGGATTTCTGCTATCCTTATATAGAACTTTTCAAATTTTCGATTTACTCACCCCAAGTTGCCGAGACGTTCTTCGTGTACTTAGCCAAAGATCGTCGTCAAATACTCTTAAAATTTCATTTCTGTGCCTTTCATTACTCCGTCGTGATTTTCCAAATATCGTTTTAATCCAAAAAGATGAAAGCGACGAGTGTAAAGAATTCTGTTGATATGCTTATGCATTGTACTTACTTTTAAGCATGAACATAAATATTCTTATAATATTATGTTTAGAAGTCTCTGCTACAAGGGGATTGTGTTGGTATGAATAACTTGAGAACGGTGAACTTTAGGGATAAAATTCAAGCTACCTTTTTTACGTATTTTGTGCAATAGAATATAAATTCGTTACAATATCGTGTAAAAAATTCAGTGGCGTAGGTTTTTTTTATCAAAAAGGGGGTGACCCCTGTCCAGTTGTACACCACTGGTTGAACCTTTAGAGCTCATATTTTAGGAAATACAAGGCCTACTATCATACATTATCTGTACCAAATTTTATTGAGATCGGTTAAAAGATTCCGGAGATACAAATAAAAAATCAATTTTTTTTAACAACTTCAACACCCTGTATCTCTAAAACGTAGCCGTTCCAGACCTATGTTTATAAGGCAAACACCTACTATTTTAAAGAGATCTATCTACCCTCGAAGTTTCCTGCATAAAATTTGGACCACTCTGTATATACATTTTTGGACACCTATGAAATTTCGAGACTTTTTATAGTGCTACAGTTGTGTATGCTTTTAATATTATTTCGTATATTTTCACTTTTCAGTTCTTTTTTTAACAAAGTGAATTGAAAACACAAGATAGGGTTTTTAAATATCTATGCTCTTAATGAACCTACTATTTCAAGGGATTTATTTCAATTTTGTATTCAATATTTTAGGAAAAGCTTCTCTAATCGCGTAGCCGTGCGTAAATATAAACCCGCTCCCCGCGTAAGTCGCGGATTTTCCGCGATCCCCCCGGTTTTCGCGAACTCCAGATATACACGGAGCATTTAATTTTCCTCAGAAGATGCGCCCTTCGTCTCTTCTTTCCTCCCAGCCAATCCGTTCTCCGTTAAACTAATTAAACCAAACTAATTAGGATTTGGAAATTTAATTAAGCCATATATCCTGGAACGGTTTTTAAGTGTTGTCGACTTTTGTGAGGTTCTTCCAGACGCGAAATCTTGATTAACCGACGCCGGGAATTTCCGAAAGAATAGAAACTTTGTTAAAAAAAATGTGATGAATCAGCTAGTGATACTAAAGGAAAATCTTCTAAAACTTTGGCGTTGAATTCAGCAAGTGGAAAAGCGTTACTAAATCCGAAAGAATTTTTTTTATCAGTGAAACCTTTCAAATCACTTAGATCCTACTATGGATACTTTCAAAAAGCACAGACTTCTTGATAATTGTCGCTTATGGATAATAAAATAATGTAAAATACAACTAAGCTGAGATATAGAAAATTAAAAAAACTGTAGGTTTACGTGTTAAATTTAATGTTTAAAATTAATAGCTGAAATTTGGTGTTTATAACAATATTTAGCGAAAAAAAAAATTACTTTTGAAACGAAGCACCCTAAATGTACAATGATTCAGATTATATTAACTATAATTTTTCCTTGGTTTCTTACTCTATTGTTTAAATTGAAAATTTGATACAAATAATTTGCACTTGCAAAAGCGAATACAATATTCGAGACATCCCTATTTATCATCCCCTCCGAGTTTTTTGGGTCGCCCGGTATTCGGCGACCCGGAAAGGACCCGACCCGTGTGCATGCGGTCCGCTTACGTTTGACAAACGCAAATGGACATTTTATTAAATTATGCCCGTCCGCACGGACATCGCACAGAACAGAACACAACAATGCACGGTCCAGACCCGCGCGAAATAGATTCTGGGCCTTTTAATTGCAGCCGGAATTGCCCAATCTCTGAAACATTGTTCGTGCATCGTTCTGCAACAATATAATTTTACGTTCTATGCATATGATTGCCCCGGGGGTATGCGTATGCAGCAGTCCATTAAATTTTATGGATATTGCGGGAACGGGAAACGTGTGCAGAACCGGCTTTTTGCGGACGGGCAGAGATACGCTCGCGCTTTACTGCCGGATTCCGCCGCGAGTGACTTTGCAGTGCCCAGAAGCGGCTTAATTTTATTGTCTTGTGGGGTTGTCGAATGGCGCTTACGGATTCCCACCATTAGAGTAGGAATAATCTTGAATTGAAAACACTTTTTGCGGAAAGTGGAACACGAATGAAAATTGTATTAAAAATTTTCACAATTGTAAAGTTGCGCTAGAAGTCATGCTAAATCTACCACCGCTTCATATAATGGTGCAAAGAGAAGAGTGATTAGCAGCATATCGACCTAGGAACAATAATGACTGGAGAGGTACTGCCTATTTCAGGATTATGGAAACAACTATGTCAAAACCAACTCTGCGGATGGTATCCGACAAGATGGTTGCAAGGTTGAAACCATCCACGAGCATTTGAGACTCTAATAGACGATCAGAGCAAATGGAAGAAAAAGTTTTATACCCTGGAAAGATGGAGCCTAGTACAGACGGCTCCAAAATGGCCAGAGCGACGGGTGCAGGAATATATGTACTGAGACCCAGATCGAGAGCAAGCTACAGTCTGGGGAGGTTTCCTACTATACTTCAAGCAAACATTTTTGCGATAATGGCGTGTTTAGCAGAGAATGTACGTAGAGGTTATAAATATAAACTCATATACATTAGGTATTCTCTGACAGTCAAGCAGCAATTAAGGCTTTAGACAAGGTAAGTTCAAAATTGTTTACAAATGCTGACTGAACTGGCTACCACTGATACAGATAGATAGTGTTGGGTGCCAGGCCACAAAGGCATTGACGGAAATGAGTAAGCGTATGAATTTGGTAGGAAGGGATCCGAAATAGGGTTCATTGGTCCGTAACCCGTTTGTGACGCATCTTTCGGAGTGGTCGGGGGATTTTGGGCAACTGGGCTGAGTCAAAACATAAGAAATACTTCAAAGGTTCAAGGCCAGGGCAAATCCATACAAAGGTAATTATGGAGTGCCTTTTGCAAAGACGAATGAGTTGTTGAGCTTGAATAAAATTCGACTCAGGAAAGCGAGGGTACTTATAACGGGACACTGTCAGGGAACATCTATGCAAGTTAAGGCTTGTAGACAGTCTGGTCTGCCGAGGATGTGGGCGAGTGCCAAGGATTTGCGTGTAGTAGATTGACGCTCCTAGGAAAACCCTTTCTGGAAAACTAGGAGCTGAGAGAAGTGCCGGCAAGGAAGCGTTTGGACTTTGTAAAAAGGACAAAACTACTTGCTGAATAGATTTGAACAGTGGGACAGGTTTGATAAGGGCGTGGTGTTAAAAAACTTGAATAGAACCTAACCACAGGTACAAGAAGAAGAAGAAGAAGAAGTAGAATTATCTAATAATATACCTATTTTTTTTTACAAATCTGATTTTATGTTTGAAAATTTGCTCTTAAAAAGACAGCAATAACATACGTCAATGTAACTTCAGAATACATAAAAACTCTTCAAATCAGATTGCAGTTGAAATATGAAGAACCTCTAAAAGATCCACAAACCTCAAAAGTCCCCAACTAGTTTGAATACTTCGAAAACTTTAAAATACTACGGGTATTTTTTTCTAAAAACTTCATTTGTAATTCAAAGTTTTTAGAAGTTCAAATTATAATTTGGAGTCTTTTGCGTTTTGGCACATCTATCGTCTAAAGCCGGTTTAAGCCGTCTTCAGAATAAAACAAAATATCTCAAAACAGTCTTGATGTACATAAAAATCGTTTCAGAAAGCACAACCACGTATCAGACCAGCTTCAATAGATATCAAACTTTATCAAACGATCCTATTAATATTTTCTCTAATATTGCTTTTTTAAGTAACAAAAATTTATATATTTAATGAATCCTTTGAATAAAAACTTGACATATTTTACTCCAGTGATGTGATAATGATCTACCCTAAACAAATTTTTAGGTATATTCAAAACAATTGCCGTTATTATATGTATACAGTTCATTTGTACTAATAAACTTCTGACGTTTTTATACAGACAATTTTTATTGTAGTATCTCTCGAAAACAAAAACGGTCTACACGACAACTACGCATTCTATTTTTACCAACATTGAGCGTTTCGAGCAACGAACGTCGTGAATTATTGTATTTCAGTAGATACTTGGGATACATTGTCGTACCATTTCTATGTTAAGAACGCCGAGAATAGAACCCATTTCCCGGCACCGCTTAAAAAAATGGGTTACCTCCGCCATTGACAAATGGTGAGTTTTGACAGACCTAATATATATTTATCGGTTCATTAATTCAACGAAATGAAAGTTTGGAACGGACGTCAATTTTGCATGCCGCTGGTAATAAATGGTGGATTATGGGTCCGTCTCAAGAAATGAAGTAATTTATCACGGAAAATAATGGCCGGGTTCCCTGCAGATTGTCAACTTAATTACTTTTAATTTTGCCCGCGGCAGGAGAGTTCGGACAGCGGGGCACCGTTTCTTATGTTCGGAAATACGGCGTTCGCTTTTGTTTTTCAAAAGACAGTTTGACGAGCGACGCCATTTTTTATGTGGAATTTGGATGATGGAGATACTGTTTTGTGGCGATTTTTTCAGGTACTTTGTCTTCCGAGTGGGCTGAAACGTGAGATTTTTCTAGTACTCAAATTTTTACTATTTATTCATGTTAAAGTCCCTGTTATTATAAATTTCCTTTCCATTGACATATCCAGTACTTAATGGTTTCAAAAAAGTTTTGTATTTGTTGATGATGGCAAATGAATTTTTAAACATCGTGGAAACCTCATTAAAGCGCCTCTAGCAAAGTTGGCGCTTCAAAGCTGGCTATGAAAAGGTTTTTTTTTGTGAAAGTTACCCTTATTTTTAGCTTTCCTCCGCGTTATGATGTTTTGCAGTGTTATAGGACGACATCTCTAATCCGAAATAAAAATAGTTTCAGATAATCCGCTAAAAACTGGCAACGAACTTATTATCCTAGTTTTTTTATCATCCTACGCTTCGTTCGCTCGTACAAACCTCTGCAAAGACCGTCCCCCCCGTCCACGATATCCCTCCACTGAAATTTTATAACGTGTTTCGGTCGCGACCATAAAAGTTTTTGCCCGATAATATATTTCCTTTATAACTCGTAAGCCCTTAGTCGAGCCGGGCTAGTTTCGTTCCAATAAAATGACACCATTAGTCTCCGAAACCGTTAGTTCAATGTAAGGGTAAACACATTTTAACCCTGGCTCGCTATTCTTTCTACATACCCTCCCGGCAACTTGATATTTTTTATCGGCACCGCGCGTATCCCTGCTGGAACAATGCCAGCCAGATTTTTATCTTTTTCCATGGACGGGGCCGTTGTTTGGGGACATTTCCGTGGGCTGTTAACAGATTTAGATCAAAAACTTACGACATCACATGTACGAGAGAAAGGCATTGGATAATAATAATCGTTTAATAAGTGCAGTTATAGAAACTGTTTGTGTCCTATTTTTCGATATAGTCTTCTGGTGTCTAATACACTTTCTTTAACAGTCTCTTCAGACCCTCATTCAAAGAACATTTGTGGAGCCTTGTTTGAGCCTTCTGTTGTGAAATATAGCTTCCTTGGAATTGGAGTTTGTAGATTCAATCATTAGTGACCGAATTTTTTATAATAAGACAATTATGATTTAAAAAAATGAAAACGACCTTAAAAAATTGACTATTTGTTAGTATTTGCATTAAAATTAAAAGCTGCATTGTGAAATTGAATTCTACAAAAATTAACACAAGTGAGCTCATTTTCTTTGTGAGACATCATTCTACATATTTGGTACTGTAATCGTAGAACAAGCAGTAGAAGACGCAGATCAGCATTGTTGTCCTTCAAACTTTTCTTTCCAATCTTCATTTTCTGTTGAAGATAATCTTCAACATCTTCAGCTACTTTATGTTTTTTCCAGCCTTCAAAACGTTTCAAAGTAGTAGTGTGCGCGTCACAATTTGCTAAGGAAGCAGCTGCTGATCTGCTAAATGAATGATCGGTATATGTTTCTGGGCTTTCAGGAGCCTGACAATATTTGTAGGTATTTTTCTAAAGTGTTAGTGATATATTTTCCTCGTTGGTAGTTGAGAAACAGTGGGCTGGTTGTTGTTTTTTGTGGACGCAAATCTAGGTATGTATGTATGTCGGAGGGTGGTAGAATTGTTTTTCCACCGCGGCACTTAGGCGTTATTAGGCCCCTTGTACACTCTCCTTAATTACTCGAGTACTTTTCTTCAAACCATCCTATTTACTACACGGGTGGCTTGGTGGCAAAGTCTCGTACAATTTATGTATGATAGCATGGTCTTGAGTTACAGAGATTTATTTGCTCTGTTCTCATTACCATTTATCGGGGACCACACGCATGCGGCAAATGTTGGGCGACCCAGGTCTTTGGTAAGCTGCCACAGCCACGTCCCCGAGCCTGCCTTAGGTCACCCATCCAAATCTCAGCCTGCGTCCGTGATGCTTGCCCCGGCAGATCGAAATCCACCGGCCAAGACACCCGGCTAGGCGGTTCCCAAATCTAGGTATTTCCGATACAGTTCTATTGGGCTAATGCCGAAACTATCTCTCAAAATCATTAAAGACAAGATGGGCAAGTGGAATATCGCTTTTTTTCTATATTCTACATTTTATGCACAAATTCAGTAATTCATCACATCTGCAGCTATCAGCAACAGTAAACAGCAACTACCTAAATATTAAAAAGTTATATTTTAGTGGACCTACAAGAAATTTGTTGATTTGGTCTCTTCAAGAAATCGACAGTTTTTTGGCTGTGGATATCCAAGTTTTACAAAAGATGTGAAATTATGATAGTTTCTAATATCTTAGTTTTCATAGATATTAAAGATAAATTGTACTTTTGTAAAAAATACTTCAAGAAATATTCCGAATTTCTTAGAATGTACTGCATTTTTTGTCTTCTAAGCTTAATAACGCAAATTCCTGGAATAAACTTAATCGACTGTAATATTGGGAACTTTACTTAATTTGCAACTTTTGAAAAGAGAGAACATGGTAAACAATGGCAGTAAATTAATTTCAGATGTAAAGTTTTATTAAATTTAAATAAATAAGATTTTATAATATAAATAATCATATTATTGAAGCAATTTGTTTAAATTAAATTAATAAATCACAGCTGTTTGAAAGACGTTTTTGTTCTGGAACAAAAAATAAATTCATTCCAGTTAACGAAGCGTCTTTTTTACATAAAAAATACAATGTCAACATTTTATGACAGTTTTTGAGAAAATCTTTTTTGTAATGATCATCCACAAGGTTATGCATAGGTA
>NW_019416503.1:770332-908951 GCF_000390285.2 Anoplophora glabripennis | reverse complement strand
GTCCTTGATTTTTGTAGAGGAGTCGTTTCCAAATTCAGCAACGGCAGCAATTCAAACAAGGACAGTGAATAATTTTCTTTCACGACGAAACTGATGTCTAGATTTATTTGGTTACTGTGGTTCAGGAATCATAGCTTGTTATATTCATGGGGCACGCAATGTTGCCAACCGCATATCACTAAATATCTCCATTAGCGCGTACCTAATTCAAAAGGTTCGGATATTTTCTGAACAGACCTCGTATCTGAACAAATACTCCAATTTCAAAAGCATTTACTGCGTTCAGGAATTGTTTTGTCAAAACTGCTCCTTCATTTTTTTCATAAAACAGATGCCTAAGTGGTCCTATACAGTACATCACATTGAGAATTATGATAAGAAAAAGTAGAATTAATGAGCTGGAGCAATCCTGAAATTTTGCAGTTGGTCTTTTACATGGTAAACTAACCATTATACGACTTATTAAATCACACTGTATCATTTTTCAAATGTTACAATAAGTACTAAGATCCTGGAATGTATTATCGTGTGTTTTAAAACCCATACTAATTTTAGTAATTCTAGTAATGGCATCGCACATTGGTAAATTATTGAAACAAATCATAAATTCAATGCGTTTATTCTTATTATTCAAGAGTGCAATTTATATTCAATATAAATTGTGTTCTCTTAAATCAAACAGTCCATATTTAATAAATATACTTATTCATTAATAATCCACGGAATAGGTATTTAATAATTTTTTTATATTTGACGTTTTCGCCGTTTTATTATTTTGAAAGTAATAGTATATACATACTTGTAAAGAATTTAATATGCGAAATTACAGGTTGTCGTTACATTTATTACATAAATAAATTTATTAGTATGGGAGGGTATTCGGAACAGACTAATATTAATATTTTTTAATATGTGTCAAATTAAATTATATTTTTGTGCTGCCAATAAAAGGACAATAAATTATCCTGCGCGCTTGCTATATTCGCCCAATCGTAGCAGATATAATCAAGTTTATTTGAGTACATTTATAATTCCGTGTCGTGTTCATCCAATAGAAAATATTGAGAACTTATTGCTATTAGGTATTGTTAGATAGGTACCAGGCTTATGTCTTTTTCGATAAAATTTAAAGGTGGATTAATAAATATTAAAATATTGTGTAATTTGGCATGACTTTTCCTTCAGTTCTTTTAAGGAATTGAATTAAAGAAGTATTTTTTAAATTTTATTCTGTTTTCTAGATGTCAAAATAATACTTTATTTAACTCCAACGAAGTCTTTTTAACTCTAAAGCGAATAGTCTTTCATGAAGCTGTTACTTAAGTACTAATTTAATTACTTCAATAACATGACTACTTACTAAAAATAAAAATTTTCAAAACTTTTTCAAATTAAAAAAAATTTTTCGACATTTGAAATATTCAATAAAATTGTAAAATAGGACGCAAAAAAATTTAAAAAATTTTGAAAAATTTGATTTTTTTCAAAATTGAATTATTTTTTTCAAAATTTTGATTTTTGTTTCGATATTTGGTGAGTATTTTGTTCGAAATTGTGAGAATACCTAATAACGCAAAAACATTTGTTTCATCTTAATCATTAATTGATGTTTAAGGAGCAATAATAAACCTGCTACTTTAATTTTTTATAAAACAGACGATTCAGGAAAGAAAAACGGTTATACCAATTAATTTCAAAATGTGCAAGCCTCATGGGCATGTATTGAGCTAAAAAAAACTACAAACATTGGTACTTTTCGCAATATTTGCAAAGTAATGGTTGATTTTCCAAAACAAAAAATTAAAATATTAAAATGGCGATTATAGTAATATATCCAACTATCGTGCTATTACATTTATATGTAATTTTAGCAAAATATTAGAAATCATTTTACATAATCATTTATATGAGCACGTTAAACAAATTATAGATATTAATCAGCATGTTTTTATGAGAGGTAGATCGACTACAACAAATCTTGTGTGCATTACAGATTATATCTCTAGATCTTTGGACAATCACGGTCAAGTCAACGTTATATATATAGATTTTTCTAAAACGTTCAACAGGTTAGGTTATAGTATTCTGTTGGAAAGGTTAGACGTATGTGATGTCTCTACGAGACTGTTGAATTTGTTTAAATCGTACTTGATTCGGAGGATACAGTATGTACAATATAGGGGATTTAAATCTGAACTCATAAATGTATTGTCTGGAGTTCCCCAAGGTTCTGTTTTAAGACCCCTAATGTTCAATATTGTTTTGAATGATATTAATAAATATTTAGATGTTACTTTACGCTGATGATATGAAAATATTTGTTAAGATTGATACCTTAAATGATTTTCAGAACTTACGAAATGCTTTAACATCGGTGAATACATGGTGTACAGAAAACAGACTTCCCCTTAACATAAGTAAATGTAATATAATATATAATATAATAACTTGTCCTGTGATCTACGATTATGGGATTAAGAATCACTCTCTTACTCGTCCCAATTATATAAAAGATTTTGGAGTAACGTTTGATCAAAAATTATCTTTTCATGAACACATACGCAATATCTCTTCATCAACTTAATAGAAGCCTTTGATTTGTGATCAGAAATTGTAGAGATTTTGCTGATCCTTTTACAAAAGTAAATTTATATAATTATCTCGCTTGGAGTATGCTTCAATAGTTTTGTATCCTCAGTATGCAGTCTACAAAAATAACTTAGAAAACATTCTTAGAAAATTCTTAAAATACATGCACTTCAGAACTCAAGGAATATATCCCAACATTGGATTTTCTCATAATATTCTTTTGGACTGTAAGTCCTTAGAAACACATCGAGATATGCATTATGTTGTTTTTTTGTACAAAGTCATTAATTATGTGTATGATTGTCCTCAAATTTTGGAACGTTTTAACTTCAACGTGCCTCGCGCCAATCTACGCTACTCGAATATGATGTACCTCGCAATGCCTAATAATAATTAATTATTGTCATCACCAATTTATGTCTTATGTGAAAATTGCAACAGCCTCCAACATAATATTGACATTTTTTCTTGTAACATAAAATCAATAACGAACCTATTTTAATTGGATTTTGTTTGTTTTGTTATTCATTTTATGTTGTGTCTTTATGGGCATTTTTCATTTTAGCTTGTGTACATGTATAATGTTTATTGTATTTTATTCTACTTGTATTAGTTTTATTACTCTTGAATTTATGTATAGTTTTTTTTCTTTGAATTGTTTTATTTATTGTTACTGTCATTTTTCTGTTTTATATTACATATTGTGTTCCCACCCATTCAGTAATTGGATATTTTCTATTGAATTGTATATCAAATAAATAAATAAATAAATAAATAAAATAAAAACAGAAAAAGTAATTTTTCACACTTTTTCAAATTAATGCTGAATATATGTGTCTCACGACCCATTAGAATTATTTCAGAGACTACATCGATTTGAATTTTGAAAATTTGGGATATCGGGTTTTCGGGCATGCCCTTCTCAACTAAAATAATGGCGTCCATGTACCGCTTCCGGTTATACCGTAAGTCGCCATCAACTTGCTTATTTTAAACGGAACATCCTATATATTATTGCAATTTTGGATTCTACGTGTTATTTTAGGGTGGGCTTTTATGAAGTTTTCCTATTCCTAAATTTAACCGTTTTCGAGATATTTAATTAAAAAAAAAAAATGGAGAGAAACGGTGACTAGCTTCAAACCATGTGTATTTTATAGTAAGAAAGATACAGCAACAATATTTATAGGGGGGATAGCTAGACCCCTAAGCTTCCCATCCATACTTTCAAAGTGGCTTAATTGTATACAGGGTGCTGGAAATTTAATGCCGAGTTTAGTTAATTTCAAACATTCATAAGTCGCTTTTTTTAAATGGAACACCCTGTATGTTTTTTAATATTCTGATGCACAATTTTATTCTCTTTCGGACGGTATCAGGGTTTCCTATACCTATTTCTTCTAGTTTTTAAGTTATCTACTATTTTTTGTGTAATCACCTAAAATCATGTAATTTCTTGCGAGGATAGCTGTGGAATTTTTAGCAAAACTTCAAAACAAACAACTAAACTGTCACCAGTTATTTATTATTATTTGTTCACAGACGTTGCAATGAGATTCTAAGCAGAACATTTACAGTTTTTAATGAGATCCCAATTTTCCACCAATGAGCAGAATAAAGTTAAGAAGAATTCTAAAAAATCAACTTCATACATAGTAATACACAATTTTAATTATGTATGTTGATAATAATAATGCACTAAGATAATAAAAATGACTTAAGTATTCAATATGACCCCCATTAACAGCTAAGCACTTGTGGATTCTAGAGATAACACCATCAGTCACCGTTTTTGCTATTTCAGCTACAGGCAATTCATGGAACGCTCTTGTATTCGAGCAATCAAATCCTCTTTTGAAGCAACGGGTGTAGAATAAACTATTTGCTTTATTACTCCCCAAACATAAAAATCTAATGGAGTGAGATCGGGAGACCTCACTGGCCAATTCCACGGTCCTAGGCGTCTCATCCATCTATCTTCAAACATTTCAGTCAGCTGTTGATCGATTTGATTGTGACAGTGGAGCGCCGTCTAATTGATACCAACACTTCCTTAGTTGGTTCAAGGGTATATCATCTAGAAAATCTGCCACAATCGTTTGCAAAATATTGAGATATCTGTCGGCATTTAAATTTTCTTCGTAGATATGGTAAAAAATTTGGTTATCTTTAATTAGACAAAAAACATTTACGCTAAATTTATTTCAAAAGTTTCTTTCCCGGATAACATGAGGATTTTCAGATGACCACAAATGAGTATTATGTCTATTAAAAATACCTTCTCTCGTAAATTTTGACTCGTCTGTCCATATAATATGTTGCAAAAAATGTGGATCTTCTTGGTATCGCACTAACATCGTTTCACAAAATTGTACACGTTGCACGGCGTCACCCGGATGATGAGTAGAAAGTAGCTTAAATTTGTATGGATGCATATCATTAGTTCTTAGCATCCTGTGAATGGACGCTCGTGAAATGCATAAATCATACTCTGCGGCACGAGTTGAGGATTCTGGATGAACATGAAAATAGGCTAGCACATTTATTACATTATCTTCATTTGAAGTTATTGGTTTTGGTAAAATTCTTTCTACACTAATTCGACCATACTCTAGTTGATTTGCTAAAATTCTTCTTAACTTTCTTCTGCTCATTGGTTGCAAATTTGGATATGTTTCATTAAAAACTGTACATGTTCTGCTTAAAATCCCATTGCAACATCCGTGAATGAATAATAAATTTAAAATATCAGCATTTGAATAGGTATAAACACTTATATACACTAAATTAAATTGTCACTGCAAGAGACTAACAACAAATTGACAGTTTAGTTGTTTGTTTTGAAGTTTTGCTAAAAATTCCACAGCTATCCTCGCAAGAAATTACATCATTTTAGGTGGTTACACAAAAAATAGTACATAACTTAAAACTAGAAGAGATATGTATAGGGAACCCTGTATAAAAAAAATTCTCAAACATACCAAAAGGCCCTTGAAGAGAATTGATTCAGGTTTCTCAAACCCACCTTCCGTTCGATGTACGATCATTAGTTCATGACATATCGATGATAAAAAAAGGTGACTTTTCACTCAATAGCCGACATTTCAATGAAAAATAATCGTGCAGAAAATTAAAAAAAAAACAAAAAAATTCAAGCTGATGAATCAGGCTAAATGCCCCTGTCACTGATTAATCGGAAAAAAATTTTCTGAGACCGTGGGCAGTTTTGGAGAGTAATGTCACTTCTACACAAAACTGATGTCTTTTTTGTTCACTACACAACTTTTTTATAGAACGTAAATTCCTTTTTCGCTTTTCCTGATATTAGTTCCTGATTAAAACTCTCTACTAGCGTTCATTGACGTTTCTCGTACATTAACCGGGAATATTATCGCAGGTATGGAGGCATCCATGGCGGCGGTCCTACCACAAGCGGAGGAAAGCTCAGTGGGAGACGGACCCCAACTACTGCCAGCTGGTGAGGGAGATTCCGCCTTACGACAAGGGACGCAGACTTTACGATCTCATGGACATGTCTGTGTTCGATTTTCTCATGGGGAACATGGATAGGCATCACTACGAGACGTTTAGGTAAGTTTGAATTTAGAGTTGCTTACTGCATAAGCGCCAAAACTTCTAAATTGCTATGGGTGCTCAAATTAATAATAGTAGAAATACTACTGTCACATATAAAAAGTGCGACACAAGTAATATATTTTTAATTTTTGTCTCTAAATTACAACTTAAATCCAGATATTTCATTGCATTTGTTATAAATTACAAGCAAATCATTTATTTAAATGCTAAAAAAATTATTTCGAATTCTTTTGGCTCACTAACGTGATTTTTGACGATTTTTCGCTAGTTTTGATGATTTTTCGCTATTATTTTGCCATTCCAGATACCAACTGGATTGCGTATTGCTGGTTGCGTGGTACCTCGTGTTAACCGCCGCGCCGTTGTCACATTGCTCGATATGAATTTTATCGAATTTTAAATTTAATCGAACTTTTGTACATCAAGTTGGAGGTTTTGATAAATTTTTTCTTGGAAATGGTTGAGTTTAGGACCCATGTCATATAAGGTTTTTTTTAGTTTATTTTAATGTATTCTATCGTCTGTTAAAATTAAGGCAGTCAAACTTCTAACACCCTGTATATCTTGCCCACATTTTTTTCACTGTCATTCGTCACACAATTTAGTCTTAAAATTGGGTTCGTTGTCATGGCGACAGCATTCATTTATTGCCCATTAAATTATCCAATGCCGAAGTGACAAAGTGCCACGGAAAACGTGATAAAAATTGATGGAAGTGCAATTATCGGATGAATGGATTTCCTTTCTGTAAAATCGGTAATATTTTTACTTATCATAATCGAAATTGGAATAGAATTTAAAAATGAATGCTTTAAGTTTCTCGATCATTTTTTATAAACCGGAAAGACATAGCATGTATTAATAAAAACACGGATATTTAAATTTTTTATGATAATGATTTAAATGTAATTTTTCCACTTGATAGCCAAAAAGATAGATGTATCATAATAATTGTATTTTGAGATCTAACTTATATACAATTGATGTATTAAACTAATTCAGATTCAAATTATTTAATGCACCACAACAATACCTATCAAACAGCTAGCAATAAATAATTATCTAAAATAAAATCTAAAAATAATATATTTAAATATAATTAGAACAAAAACCACATACCTACCATTGTCAAACTATGTAATTTTCAAAGAAGTATCTTTTAATTTTGTTGTTCTATCATCACCTTTGACAAAGACTGACACGTAAAACCATATAGTTTATAACATTTCTACTATCAAAGAACATTGACCTCATTTGATTCAATTTTTTTTTTATTTTGTTTGATACCTTTAAAATATAGTAAAATATACGAAAGCTAATAAGAGAGTATAAGTTTTGTAAATACAAAAGAGAATAAAATTGATGGTTGGATGAAACAATATAGTCAGTCAGTTGACTTCCAATCGAGTGCTGATTCTTCTCAAAATGTAGTTGAAACTTTTTTATTAAAAAATATAGTTAGTTCTGTCCAAAAATGATATAAATATTTAGAAAACCATCTAATTTTTCAGGTTATTTGGTAACAACACGTTCACCTTACATTTGGATCATGGGCGTGGATTTGGTAAGCCCTTTCATGATGAACTATCCATCTTGGGTCCTCTACTACAGTGCTGTATGCTACGGCAGTCAACATTAGAAACATTATTGAGGTAAGTAATTTTTGACAGTTTTCGTATTTACTCTATTTAAACTACTTATTCTATTTAAACCGGAAAGTCGCTTTCCTCTATTTTTAAACTTTGGCACTTTTTTTGAATACCATATTTTCTTTGTATTTATTAAGTACGTCCTCAGAAAATGTCTAGTATACTCATTAAGCATAAAATTTTACGGTAAGATTAATAAAACGATAGGATCGTTACCCGTTATTTTTCAAGAGATTTGCGTGAAATACACAGATATGTGTAACATTGTCGTCCCAGATTTCCATTTTGTAGTCGTACTATACTATACATCCAGCAAGATAACGTGTGACGCAACTCCGTCTCCGTTACGGAACCGCATCTTCCTTTGCCGGATGTGTGTAACGAGCTTTAGGTGACCACCCACCAAAAATGTTCTTTTAAGCGTGTTAGAACGACGATCCAACTACTAATATAAATATGCATGGCGTTTAGAAATTTCCATAGGAAAGATTGGTCTTCCTAAACAGAATATTATATTTACAATTAAAAATAGACGCGTAAATATCACGCAAAACTATTGGAAGTAGAATTTCCAATACGTTTATGCCTTACCGATTTATAAACAGAACTTGGTAGTTTGGAGGCCTGCCTTTTCTACCCAATGAATGCTTCCTTTTTCTTCAATGGAACATCCTGCCTATTATTCCATGCTTCAATTCCCCTCAAAATTCTTACCAAAATTCGTACGGCACATCATGTACCTAAATTAACCGTTTTCGAGATATCAAATTTTAAAAGTAACTTTTTACTACTCTCAAATGTATAAAAGAAAATGGGCACAAATTATGGATATCTATTTTGAAAATAACACAAGGTGGAGGATATGGATATGATTTAATTTTATTATTAGTTTTTTTTACATAAACTAAAAAAGCATAATAGTTCAGGATAGATAAAAATGCATGAAACCAAGAAATGTATTTTTAATTAAATTTTATAAAAACAATAGTTGCCAGAATAAAAAAAAGAGAGGAAAGAAGTTTTAATGAACAATATTTTCTTTGGAATTCTATTCTGTAAGGTGCTCAGTGTTCACCATTTACCTCCTGATAGTAATTAATTCGCTGAACAAAATTTTGTAGTGAATCTAAAAGAGGAATAGTGGAAATTTCATGCCTTAACCTTTTCTGCAACTCTTAGATATTTTGTGGCCTATTTTTGTAGACTACATTTTTTATGTGACCCTACAGAAAAAAGTCAAGCGGAGACCTAGCTGAATTGAATTGAATTGCCCCTCTGCATTCAATACATTCATCAGGAAAAGTTTCAAGTAAATATGCCCGTACCACACGTCCAAAATGTGGAAGTACCCGATCATGTTGAAACCATATTTGTTCTGGCGGTAAATTAGGATTGTTATTGTTCGGGATTCGTCTAAGCTCTGGAATAATATGTTCTTGCAAAAGTAATAAATATCGTTCAGATGTCAAATTTCTGTTTATAAAATCCTATGATGTGTCCACCAATAATGTCACACCGAACATTTACTTTCTGTGGTCATTGGGTGTGAACTTCCTCCATCCAATGTGGATTTTGGTCTGACCAATACCTACAGTTGTATCGGTTTACATGTCCGTTTAAACAAAATGTAGATTCGCCAGAAAACAATATACATGTGTTTCACAAAGTTGATATTTTTATTTATTTTAATCTTATATATAAAATTCTCGTGTCACAATGTTCGTTCCCGTACTCCTCCGAAGCGGCTTGACCGATTCTCATGAAATTTTGTGAGCATATTGAGTAGGTCTGAGAATCTGCCAACATCTATTTTTCATACCCCTAAATGTTAAGGGTGGTCCACCCCAAAATTTTTTTTTTAATTTTTTGGACAAAATTTTTTATTTTTATTTTTTTATGATGTGGCTTTAAAAAATACATACAATCCTAAATTTTCACCCTTCTACCATCAACCCCTATTTTTTAATAGCGATATTAGTAATTCAATAATTTTCAACCCCGGTCGATAACTGATCAATTATCACTTGATCATTTTTTTATCCCCGCCAGGCGTCGACCGGTGTCACTTCTGACCCAGTAAACAGAACGGAGTAGGGATGAGATCTCTCTCACACAATAAGCCGTTTCTCACTCTCTACAGTTTTCGGCCATAATTATTATTGTTTGTGCATCAATCGTAATAGTGACGTTTACTATTAACATTAATAAAAAAATATACACGATATACACTGAATAACAACACTAAATATAATATAGATGGTAGAAGTGAAATTTCTTTATGAAAAATCTACTAAAATAATCCTAGGAATAATTTATATGGCAAAACAACGTTTGCCGGGTCCACTAGTTTATCCATAATAACTTCGCAGAACTCGATTCTACGATCATAATCGTCCTCACTCAATTCTTCTAACAAATGAATTTTATATGGATGTAATTTTTCCCGCTTGCAAATTTTTTTAATAGAATATCGACTCATGTTATGATTTAAAGGCCTTTAAGGGCTATTTTCCGAAATGACAAATAATTTCAAACATTTAATAACTGAATAGTTTAAAGGTTATCAAATAATAGGAATGATATGTCATGTGAGTATTTTCAAAGACGCCGCAGTACAACGAATAAACACGTGCAAAAAACGATCAAACCGTCAAGGTTTTAGGTACTGAATTTTTGCTAAAATTGTAAAAAAATTGAAATAAAGAAAATTACGGGCCGAAAACCCCCTTCACCAACCTAAATGGGACGCATATGATTTGCATGTCGAAAAGATCCATAATTTTTTTTTCTATTTATTTGCGACCGTTTTGTCAATAACAAAAAAAAAACAGTTTTGTTTGAGCCCTTTTAAGGGCATATAACTTCCTAAGGGTGCGTTTTAGGGCACATGTTAATAGGAACTTTTTGGCTTTTTTTAATGAGTTATAAACGCAGCAGAAGTTTGGAACCCTATTTTAGAAACACCCTGTATAGCTACTTTCGACTGTCCTGCGGGGTACTAGTACCTATCACACCTTAAACTTAATTTCTTTGTGGGTGTTTATATAAATACTCCACACAACTTATACCACCTGTGAGCGTGTTGTTATAATAAACAAACGGCCCTCTGGTTATTACATATTTACATCCTTAAATTAGAAATTTGACTACCAACTGTCACAGTCTATGTCGAATTCAATTTACATGTGCGAAACATAATGCTCCCGAAGATGACGTAAATACTGGATAAGCTTTCAAATCCAACCTCTCAGATACAGTCGTCTGAATCGGAGTAACAGTAGCAAGAAGACCTTGCCGAGATATCATCAAACAAAACACTCCTAATGGGAACTTAATAGCCTCCCTAGATTTCAGATTGCAAGGTACATAATCGAAAGTGATTAATTCGACAGATAATGTTCACAATTATTACGGTATAGGAGTTGTAAAAGGCATGGTACTAATGCAATTTGGTATTTAGTAGTGATATAATTAGGCAATAATCGTGAGGGCCTGTTTGCAACGCCATCGCGTGACAGAATGATTAATTTCCACTCTAATTCACTCGTGTGTGCTCTCCCCACGTTCTAACCCGGTTTTGTTTGAATCTGATACTACTACGATACATTGACATTTTGATAATGGGAAATCCATCTAATGGAAGTAGCTGTCTTGGTTTTCACTTATTTACAAAAAAAAGTGTGTATTATAAAGGGTGATTTAGTCATAATATCATTAATTTTAAGGGAAGATAGGAAAAATGAGTAGAATAGGAATACGCGATTAAAAAAAAATTAAAATGCATATTTACGCTGAAAAAAAAAATTTAAATCATTATTTAAACCCCTTTTTGGACCGCCCCTAACCGCTGACATACAAAGGATTATCGAGAGTGAATTTTGACCTATCGTAACGTTCGGTCACTAACATAACTTTAATATTGTTATTTCAGATATACGTACTACAAACTGAATAATTAATTGATTAAAAACTCATATTTAATTATAAAAGTGACCTTTGCTTTTCAAAGAGTAGTGGTACATATCTATTTAAAATTCTAGTACGGCTGAAACACTCGTTCGTCCATAGCACTTAATAGAGTTGGGATCCGCTTCAACGTTCCAATGATTTCTGATATTTCAACCAGCTTCTGCCACGACGTTGCAGTCTTCAAGCATATTCACAAATGACCCATTTTTCAGGATATAACATTTTCTTGAAAGTGGTGGGTAAACCAAACTGACGGTTTCCTGTTTCCACGAATGCTTTGCTTACCGCTATTTTTTTATAAGAGTGCATTTTTCAGAAACACATGTCAGGAATTTTTTATTGAAAAAGTTGTATACCAAATTGAAGAAAATATATTATTGGTTAAAATTTCTAAACGCCGATAATCTTAAAAAAATGAAAAATATAATTTGGAACAGAAAAAAAGTTATGATTAATAACATTTATGAATAATTTTCATATATAACCACCTGATGTTTTTTCATCACACTTGTATCTATGGTATTTTCTTTAAAGTGTATCCGCTTGAAGAAAAATATTTTTTCTCCAAATTTCGAACACAAGTATGTTGGGAAACGTGAAATAATTCTAATGCTGCTATTTTTGCGATAAAAAATCCCTAACATGTTTTCCTATACTCATAAAAATAACCTTACTTGACACGAAAAACAAAACACGGGAATTAATTTTTCTAAATAGAACTAAACCCAAAAATAAAAAAGTTACTTGCTTTTTTAACCACTTTGTATCTTCCAAATAAAAGTGTGAACAAAGCCTTAGTGCTAGAAATTCTTTAATTATTTTTTAAATCAAATATAGGGTTAGTAAGGATGGTTCAGTGTCTATTTAATAGTGGTATAATTAGGTAATATACGTAAAGACTCGTTCGTAAGGTCGTTGCGTGACAGGATAATTAATTTTTTTAGCCCATTTATGGGTTATATTTGCTCTACCATAATGCCTGCGTTGTAGTTTCTTGCTTATTAACCCTTAGTAATAGCACAGATAATGGAGACCTCTGTTTGCTTGCTACAATATAAAAAGATATTTCGGTTAATAGTTAATTATCACGGTCGTTAATATGTTCGCCTGCCTGTGTCGATAAAAGCTGTGGAAATTATTTGCTTACTTAATTTTACATATTATCAATTTTTTCATACAGAAAGTATAAGTCTAAGACTAGAATAGACTATTGATATGGAAAATAATAACAGGTACATCCCAGTTTTTGATAGTTTGGTAGTTTTAATTTTTTAATTTAATTTATTGACACGCGACAGCGTACCGAGATTCAGGAAATGCGCGCTCCATAACAAAATTTGGAAAAAACTTTATCCATTATTAAATTTAATTAACTAGCCCGAGATTCTAAAACTAAGTCGACTGCTCAATGTGGAACACAAAGAAGAACTGACTTTTTCTCCTAGATCTCTCTTGAATTCGACACTTCGCTTCGACACGCCCATTTCTTGGGTCCAGATGTTTCTGTTCTTATGTTATTGGCGGGAACCCTAAATGTCGGGATTCTTTGGCATAACTATGCCATGTTAATAATTATCTAATTGACTGATTTTACAATTGTCTAAATAATTTTGAAACGAAACTTACTTACAACTAACCCTAGCCTTCCTCTAGTGACTCCGTGTAGCGATACGAGACATATTAGTCGATCTCATTTAATATATCTCTATAGCTTGGAAAATCCGCCAAAAAAACAGCTATTGATCTGTAACTTTCTTTTCCAATTACTATCAATTTAACAATTTGATTTAATTCTACTTTGGAATCTTTACGCTCTTCTCGTGGTTTCGCACGTTATTAAAAACATTTCTCTCTTTATACCTGCTTAACACATGGCCCCGACTCTAAAGTGAACTTGTTCAAAAAATATTGCTAAATTTCTCCAAAGGACAATGCTAACCTACTTGAGAGCCTTTCACTTTCGATAATTTGTGTTGACTGAAATATTTTACTTTTTGACCCATCCGTTCCGAGAACTAACAAATAAATTAGATACTACGCGTCCCGGCTTTTGTTACACCTTTCACCCCTTCTTTGATTTTCCAATCTTGAAATTCCTTCAGTTCTTTGTTGTATATAGAATTTATATATAGATTTCTCCGGAATGATGCCTGTAGTAGCCGCATTAGCTTTTTTTAAAATTTCAGATGGAATTTCCATATTTTCCATTTTTTCAGTATAGGTTTTAGGATTTCAAAGTGATTTCAACTCAAAAAATATCGTTTGTTTACAGACAACCCTTGGTTACAGACACAATTTAGGTTTACAAATAGTTCTGGCGCAAGGAATCATTGCATTAATTTTTTAATTTTTCACAGGTGGCAAAACACCAAAATAAGAAATAAAACATGGAGGTTGCCTTACAAATTCTTTATTTTTTAGAAACTAATATCATTATTGGATGTATTTATTTAAATATTTTAATAAAATTACAATTACCATAAAATGCATTTGCGGCATAAAGAAGCAGAAGCCGCAATGCCTTGTTTGGCAACATGTTATTCAAAACTACGGAGGTAACCTGCCGAATGAATTCACGTTTGACAAGCCCGAGTTCTTCTTCATTTAATTCGTGTCTTATGAAAGAAATATAATAGCGCTCCTATCTTGGCGAAATTTAAAATTGCGCGGAACTCAGTTTCCGTAGTAAACGTGTATTTTTTTTGTGTCGAAGGTAATTCTCCTTCGGAGAATAAAGAAACGTATAAAATTACGAAATTCATTTCGAATTTAGTTTCACGGTAAAAGGAAATGTAAAAAGGTTTTGCGTTTGTTTGAAGTAATGAAATCACAGGCTATGATACGAGTATCTTCCAAGCGGGTGGGGTATGTCCTGATCGCTTCTGTAGTGTACTGTTGTGATGAGAATGGTTTTCAATTGACTACTCCGAATTCACGGAAAACAATTCGTAAGTCACAATAACAGTTAACTTATCCTTTTCTGAATACTCCGATAGATTCATTCGATATAAATTTTTGTAGAACCAATTTAGATACGAACAGCTCTGTATGTAGAATAACGTCATATTTTAATAATTATTTTTCAAATAATGATTGTTGTGTTGACATTTTGTCCTCATCATTAAATTCTTTTATAGATTTTGTCAAACGTAATTATAAGCCTTTTTTAAATTGTACCTTTTCGAATGTTTTCCTTGTTTCTATTCTGTAGTACTGTGTTCTTTCTTTTCAGTGCTGCTATGTTTTTATGTATTTGATAGTTTACGTTTTATTTTCCATCATTTATTAAAAAATTAGTGGAAATTGTTGCAGGTGTATGTGTAATTTTTCCTGATAAATGAATTGGACGCAGAGGGGCAATTGAATGACTAGTTAGGTCTCCCGATATGACCCCGCTTGACTTTTTTCTGTGGGGTAACATGAAATTTCCTCTATTTCTCCCAACACCCTTTTAGATTCACTACAGAATGTTCAGCGAATTCATTGCTGTCTGGAGGTAAATGGTCAACACTTTGAACACCTTATTAAATAGAATTCCAAAGAAAATATTTGTCGTTTATTAAAACTTGCTTTCTCTCTTCTTTTATTCTGGCATAACTATTGTTTTCATAAAATTGAAAATATCCATTCATTAACATTAAACAATACATTTTTTCATTTCATGCTTTTTTATTTTCTATAAAAACTAATAATAAGATTAAATCGTATCCATCTCCACCTTGTGTTATTTTCAAAATAAATATCCATAATTTGGTGCCATTTTGTTTTTTAAATTTGGGAGTAGGTACTAGAGTTAAGTACTTTCAAAATTTGATATCTCGAAAACGGTTAAGCTTAGGTACATGATGTGCTATATGAATTTTGTTTAGAATTTCACCAGAAACTGAAATATGGAATAATATAGGGCGTCCCATCAAAGAAATGGCAACTTTTTGACTGACCCTGTATACTTAATTTTTCTTTATTGTAATAGATTTTAAAAAACCCTAAAACGTTTGTGTGTTATGATATTTTCGATAGCTATCTTATTTTAAGAGTTAATCGACTGTTTCCATATACAGGGTGTTACCTAAGTACATTAAAATAATTAATTGAGGTATTCCTGAGTTAATTATAATAAAAAAACTTTTATAAACCTTTGCCCGGAAATGATTCGTTTCTGAGATACAGGGTGTTGAAATTAAAATTAAACAAAATCATTATTACAACAGCTGCTGAAAGTGGCTACCCACTACATTAAGCTTCTGCTCTCCTCACCAAAGAATCGCATAGCCTACTTTTGAACATATAATTCTCAACAACTTCATTTAACGGGACTCAGCAAGTTGCATCTTTGCAGAAATTTGCAAATTTCTTCTAGCTTTCTAGCTTTGTTGTACTTTTTTTCTTATAAAAGGCGTAACAATATGGTTTATTCATAAAAATTCGCAAAAGTCCTCTGTAAAAAAAAAGTAATGGCAAATTAAAATTAATAATGATAGCGTATGTAGCGCCCTCTAAGTGCTGCACAAAAATTAATACCAATTATGATTTTTCACCTCAAAAAAAACCCGGTTACCAAATTTTGTGCAAAAATTTATCTTTCATCAAAGTTACAGTCACAGTAAAACTTCATACCAAATTTGAATAAAATTGCTGCAGTAGGTCTCTTACAACTAAAAACGCAACCTTCATTAATTTAAACCTCACCTGTTTATGGGATTTTATTCGTTAATTTATGAGATAGATCCACCACTTGAGTATAGTAAAGCATTTTAATTACACCCTCAATCGAGCACAATTACTAAATTGCATTACGGTTTTTCATATTTCTGTCTTGAGTCAACATGGGTAGGTATATTTCCCACTCTGTACATTATGCAAACTGTCCTCCCATTAAGCATGACAATTCTAAATTGGTTTCGTTCGACCATTTACTCTTGCATCATTTAAATGAAAAGTAAGCACGACTGAACTTTTCCTATTAGGGATCAAGGTACCTAATCGATGAACAAACGAGGAGCGTGTTTGAAATAATAGAAATTATTCAGTCGACAGATTGAAATCGGGAGTGACACCTAATTCGGGTGGGAGTAAATATAACAGGTATACCTTGAGGAAGCTCTACAAAATATCAGATGCGGATTAATTTGTATCAACTCATGCAACGTCGCGGTGGTTTCTTTGAATTATACACTAGCAGATACTTGGAAATGGAATAAGTTGAATGTATAAAAAATAAAATCAATATTAATATCATATACAAAGTCACGGATGTAGAACTTACTTAAATAACAGCTGTTCTTATATTTTGTTTATAATAATTATTATTAATGCGATTACTTCAAAGATTCAGTATATAGTTTGATCCAAACCGACTCAAGGACACCTCAGCTGTACTGCTTGTCAAATATCCCTCTTCGACCGATAGTGAGTGCAGTTGGATCAGCAACACATCCTGTGGCTCGATACGTCGCACATGAGATAAGGGACTTAGTAGGGAGGACAGAGCATCACGTCAAAAGCGCCGGAGACTTTATCGACAGAATTCGAGAAATTGAACTCCAACCAGGAGATATCCTGGTGAGCTTCGGTGTTACATCTCTATTTACGAAAGTACCCGTTGACGAAGCCTTGGACCAACTGCATCGAAGACTAACCGCAGATGACAAGGATGAGAGCCTAATGGATTTGGCCGGGACCAATTCTACGAACAGATGGAGGGAGCAGCAATGGGTTCACCGTTATCTCCAGTCCTGGCCAATATATACATGGAAGCTTTTGAGAAGAAATCCCTGGATTCCACAACGTTGAAGCCTAAGTGCTGGTACCGGATTTCATGGGTCACATCAATGGGATACATCCAGATATCCAGTTTACCATGGAAGTAGAGAAAAATGCCGCCCTTTCCTTCTTGGTTGTTTTGATTGAGAGGAAACCAGATGGCACTTTAGGACATCGAGTATATAGGAAGCCAACTCACACAGACAGATATCTGAATGCGGAGTCCCACCACCATCCAGCCCAGAAACAGGGGATCATAAATACCTTGATTCATCGAGCGCGGATCATCAGCGAGCCAAGACACTTGGCCGAGGAACCAGAATACCTACGCACGGCGAGAAATATCGAACGAGCTATCAGGAGGAGACATACGCCTATGGAGAAACAGGAGTACTTAGCGACGACGTATCTACCTTACGTGAAAGGTTGTACAGATAAAATCGGGCGTCTTCTGAAGAAGAGGAATATCAACCCAGTATTCAGCACTGTAAAGAAGGTGGCGGCAGCGTTTCCAAAGCCCTGCAACAGCTCTAGGACCCCGGTGTGTACAGTATTCCTTGTTCTTGTGGAAAGATCTACATAGGACAAACAGGAAGGCACATCAACACGAGGTTAAAGGAACACATAAGTCACCTCGGAAATAACAACTGGGAAAAATCGGCAGTAGTAGAGCGGACACGGGACACGCAATGGATCTGAGTGAAGCCAACATGGTGGTGAGAGAGAGAATATTTTGGCCCCGACTATACAGAGAAACATTAGAAATTTACAAAAATCCGAACAATTTCAACAGGGATGGTGGCGTGGATCTGCCAGGTATATGGAAGAGAGTCATCCGTGAAAGCAATCCACTGGAACGTCAACAAGGCGTACGAGGTCACCCATCGGAACGTCATGGATCACTGACCACATCAAATATAAATAGTGACAAGATTAGTAGGTCTCCAGTTTCAGAGTAACTTCTGAAGAAGAGAGCGATATGTCTCTCGAAATGCCAAGAGTTGTAAATCGACGACGTGGTAGCTAGCCCGGAAATCATTCAACCGAGTCTGAATTTATTAGTATTGCCGTGACAAGCACAATATTGTCAATGCTTATATCTATTGTTGACTCTATAAAGCCTATAAATTTTTCTGAGCCTCCCCAAAAATCAGACCCATATCGATTTTTTAATTGAGTATTAATTTTTTTAATAAATGTAGTACATTTGCACAGATGTAATTAAAACATGTCAGTAATGAATATAAGCATAGTAAGTATTTTATGCTGCAATGCTGACTATGTCAGTACATACTTGATCTGCTAGTGTCTATACATATCGTCTTCAATTTTTTGAATGGGGAAAGATGTAGAAAAATATTCCTAATAAAGGTTTTGTAAAAAAGGGAACTTTCACACGTTGTACTAAAATAGTTATAAAATTAGGAAAGCCCTTAGGATCAACATATAATTTTAGGTCAAATACTTATATCATTATGTCATAAAGATCTCCGTTTGTGGTTTCCTATTTACTATTTCCGATTTCCTGTAATGGCAGCGATCCGTCAGGTCTCGGTCACCCTGTATATCTACTGTATAATTAACATATTTTTTTTTGTCAAAAATTTAACTTTTTATTCAAATGCTCGCCAATCACATAAAAATTAATGTTCTCTCGCCATGCTCACGTTGATTAAGAGAATTTTTTTTGTTTTTTTTTCCATATTCAAATTTGCGTCAGTTACACTGCGTGCCATTGAACCCCCCAAATTCAACATATCTCGCGAGGATGTCTGAAGCGTCGCCATTTTGTACTATTTATGAATACTATATATTTTTTTGAACACTAAGACATGGTAGGTATTGAATATCTTCTTACTTTTACTTCAATTCACGAAAAACTTGCAAAAAACAGTTCGTTTTAAAATTTTACGGTAGTATTACCCCTTAAAACATCCATTATGTGTTCATTTTTGCCTCATTTGTACCCCGGCTTCAACGATCTAACGTTGCCGTACACACCGACTTGTATTAGTACGTGGTTCAGGATTACTGTCAATTATCCTAATCCAATAAATACCAGGCGGTTTCTTGTGCTCGATATACACCCAACATTAAATTTGCATTGAGTTTACAGAGTGTTTGGTAAACACAAATGCAGGATAGAAGCAAAATTTATACCTGTCAGCCCGATTTCAATTGTGGTCGTTAACGAAAAGCTGCTTTAATTTTCATTTGATATTTTATATTTAGTAGTAAAATAAATTTTGCCATTTTATTTATGACAAACTACAATTGTTCAAGAAATGCTGTTTTATTCCAACGTCAATGAAACAATCTTTAAATTCAAGAAGGAAATTCACAAGAAAAGGTGCCTTTAACCCTTACAATCTATATTATACGTAGCCTTTAGTTTCTTTCGATGTTTTATTCTAATTTTATTGCGAAAAAATTCTTGATCATAAAAAATCGCGTGATATCTTTAACCCTTGCAATGCCTATAAAAGAAATTTTGGTTTTACAAAATATGTAATTTTTTGTTTGCATGCAAACCTTTCACAAAAAAAGTATTACTCTGACATTTCCCAATTTTATGCACTATTTTGTTGTAAGGGAAATATTTTATTTATTTCGATGATATAAAAATATAAGATGTCCCGTTTAAAAAAAAATATGTGCCCAGTATTTTACTATAAATCATTATGTATAACTATATTTGAAATATGGGTTACCACATAATAAATACATGAGTAATGTTTCAAAATTACACTTTTCCGAGTGTAATAGTTCCAGAAATATTGAATTTTATATACGAAAATTTTACTAGACATAGGAAACCAACAGTATTTAAAAAAATCTAGGTATTAGTGTTTTGTATTATTTTTAGTAAAAATATATGTATTTTTTTACATACCTACTCAAATATTTTTACAAGACAGGTTATGACCGACGTATTTAAGTGAAGGAAAAATAATATTAAATGCAGTAAATGACAGATATTTCCTAGAGTAAAATATAAATTTCTGAATTATAAAATGGACCTCTTAAAATAGTGTCCTTGAAGCATATTTAGCTTTTTTAGTTTACCAGGGGCGGGCTAAGCTTTACAGCTTAATGCCTAAATTTTTAACACCACGTATGATAAAGACTTTAAAGTAATAAATCTGGGTAGCTTCAACCTTACAATAAAAAAAACGTCCTCTTTTTTATTGTAGATAAAATGAACCGTTTACGAGAAAAATAATAATAAACGAATTCATATTTTATTTTTAATAAAATGGGCCATGACTTCAATTTTTTTTTCTCGACAACAAAGTGACATCGCTAACACATTGATCCTTTACTTCGTTATTAGTTTACCGATTTTTTGATTTCGTGGTGAATTTAATTGTGAATTAGTTCGGAATATGGAATATTTATCGAGTATGCAGATTTACATCTCATGTATGGTCTTGCGTCTTGCAATGATTTACAAGCCAGAAGGTTATAATTTAAAAATGATGATACGTTGTCATATTTTTCAATTAATCTTATACTTCTTAAAGGACTAATTAAACAAACAATATGTACTTTTATAAGATAAATGAAATACATTGTCTTCCATAAAATTGAGTTCTAATTTAAAATAATTAAGTATAAGGAAAAACATTCTTCATATATTCTCTGGGAATGACTACGATTTTCATTTATACAAGATGTCCCATTTTAATGTTCCAGACCGCATAATTTTTCTAATTTGACTTTTATTAAAAAAATATTTCGTACAAAAGTTATCAGGTCTCGAAGGGGTTAAATTATGGTAACCTTGAATTTGACCTTGAAGTCAATTATCAAGGTAATTTCAAGGTCAAAAGTAGAAACATATTTTTATTACAGTTTCGTATTCTGCGGGAAAAAATATGTAACTTTTGTAAGAAGCATTTTTCTTGAACAGGCTTCCTGTAATAAAAATATGGTTTTCCATATAATAAATCAAGGTATCAAGGTCATTTCAAACTTTGATAATTGACTTTAAGGTTAATTTCAAGGTCACGGTAATTTTATCCCCGAAATCTGACAACTTTTGTTGGAAATATTTTTCACCATCCTGCCTATTTCTTGAGATATTAGCCTGAGAATTAAAATGGAACAGTACAGGTATAGCGCACTCTGGCGAGAGAACAAAGCCTTTTCAAAGAATTGTTTCATATGAGAGTTACGTATTTTTTCCCGCAAAATGCGAATCTGCAATAAAAAATATGGGTTTCCATTTAAAATATCAAGGTTGACCTTGAAATAACCTTGTCAATTTACTTCAAGGTAAAATTCAAGGTCACCATAATTTGACCCCCTCGAAATCTGATATTGTTTGAAAAGTCGAATTAAAAAAATTTTGGTACATTCAAATGGGACACCTTGTATAAAAACTTTTCTTGGATTTTGAGGTGTAATCTTTGAACCATTTAGAGAGTAATGACCACTTCTTCAGAACATTAAACTGAAAACAATAAATAAAATAGGTCAGCTCCAATCTGTATGTCTGCGTGTAAAGGTTAGGCAAACTTCAGTATGATTATTATTTATGTTTCTCATACTCTTCAATAACTTTAAATGAATTTACTTAGAGATTTATATAATTTACGCAAAGTCCTATTATTTACTTACCTCAGTATTTACTTGCTAAGCTACATTGTGAAATGAACACACTGTATCTCAAGACACAACACCGAGAAATTTCATAGAAAAATTTCATGAAATTATAATGTAGAATAAAATAAAGACATAAAATACTTTTAAAGTAAAATAAAAAGCTCATTTCATAGTTATTTTATATATAAACTAAAACATTATCAGTCAAAATTTTAAATAATACGTTTTAATGATAAGCATGTCAAGAAAATAAATTTTGGGTACGAAGTAGAAGCATTAAAGTAAAAGAAAATGCCACAAGAAGGGCCAATTTAGAGATTTTATGAGTAAATTAATGTTAAATAATCTAGTACAAAAGAAAGTTCAAATATTATAACATCAGAAACACATAGGCTAGAAGTTTCTTAAAAAAAAATTTGTCATGCAAAATATCATATAAAAATTTCTTGTAAATTAGTATTAAGACGTATAAAATCTACTACGCAGTTATAAAATATAAATTACGCCGTAAGTTAATTAAAATCAAATTAATCGCAATATGCTGGAGAAATTGCACAGTTAGAAAATGATAGCAGGGATACGAGCAACCAATGGCAATAGGCCAAATCAGTGAATTTACCTGGTACCGAAAAAACAAAAAAACATCGTAAGAAGTCAACAAGCTGAGAGAGTGACGAGAGGAGATTCTAGAGACTGGTGAGGGGTGCATGTTGTCCTGTGGCTCCCCAAACAACATAAAAAACACCAGGAAGCAGTCTACACAGACCCAATAGCCATACTCAATGCCCGAGAATAGCAGACAAATGACAACAATAAAGTGAGGTTATAGAGACGACCGCAAATTGCCAGGCAGAACGAAACCAATTAAGTCCAGTTGCATAAGAGTTTTCTCCATGCCATAAAGTGTTGCAAATTCGAACTATAAAAGCTATTTGTGAAATACAAAACCCGTTACAAACTATAAACAATGTCAGTGATTAAAGTTTAAATTGACATTTTTGAACATTCTATAATTTAAGTATTAGTTTAATTTCAAATGTTCGTAGTATAAGTTGATTTGTTTTGAAAAACGTTTAAAATAATGATAATTGGTTAACCAAACATTTTCTCAATTATGATAGGTAGAATAAGGCATTTCTCAGACAATTATTCATGTAAAAGTGTATAAAAAATATTCTAGTTTCTGTGTTCATAAAAATATTGTTCGAAATTGAAAGATAAATAAGTAATAAATGTCATCTGGTGTAAATATTTCCAATTTTGTTTTTATTCAATGTTTTTTACCCAAAATTAAATAGTAAAGGTTAATTAAAAGAGCATAGAACCGCCCCTATGAGGTAAGGACTCATGCTATTGATAAAATAAAGTGTTTTTTCTTGAGGGACAGTGTAGAAAATGAACATTCTTATCTACACTAATAAAATCCTGTCTACACTGTGAACATTATTTATACAAAGTAAAGCTGCCGGAGGCGATGTTAGCAATGATAAGGTAAGAAAGTCTAGTTCGTCTATGTTTGTCATTGTTATTATTAAAATTTCTTATCAGAATTTACACTCAATGGAAAATTAGATATAAATACACCCAAATGACATTTTACATAAAAAAGGCGCCCAAACGGATAATTAATTCTTATACACACACAAAATTTACACACCAGAAACAAAATTAATCACCAAATTAAATAATAATTATAATATAATAAAAATAAATAAATAAATATCAAAATAATAAATACACCGCTACCAATCACCAAATTACATAATAATTGTTACGCCACAAATGAATCTAAACATGCCTACTGAACAACTCGCACAGTTCTCTACACACGTATGGTAGCACTACACCGAGGAATCACATGATTAATCTGATTGGCTGGCATAAATGATTAGGAATAATGAATTTTAAAATGTAAAAGTACAACGCAAAAATACATAGCAAAAATAAAATATGCACTCAAACGTGTAATTCTACACAATATATCATGTATGTTCAATTAATTTACATTTTTTGTATATAAAAACCAATATACGAGTAAATATACAAAAATTCTATGTGAATTTCCACAGTTTTTATCAGTGTAATGAAATTTGTCAAAACCATACTTTTAATACAGAAAGCCAAGGAACATGGATCTACTTAAAGTTACCTTAATTTTCCGCTCATCGCCGACCACAAGCAGCAGGTAACGGGATACTGTAATGCATTCGAGACGATTCCCTGTGTAACCGCCAGCTAAGTGGGTCTGTAAACGGGGATAATTAATATCCCAGTCAAATATCCCACTTAATCATACGGCTTCGTTTCCTGACAGCCACACGTAAGATTTTCATACTTTCCGAATAAGTCGCTGATACGTTCCTCATAACATTAATCTTTTCTGCGTATTGGTTTCCAAAAGGCTACATTAGTTTCTGATACGCGCTTTGCGCAGCTGGTGTCGATGTTATGTGTAATTTAGCAAGGTGGAATTCAAAATTTTTCACATAGTAATGGATGGGGGATGAAAGGTTATTCCTATTGTTGAGTTTTTCATGGAACGTGATGGTAAATGATCCGTAAGATTCAGATTTCGGATTTTTCTGAATTAACGTTAATTATTCCTATGATACTTCATTAATAAATCTGCATAAAATTGTATTTAAACCTGTAATTGGGATATATTTATATAAAACTGTAAATTAATTTCAAAAGAATTACAGTACTAGTATTAAAAGTATTATCAATCCCATAAAAAACATAAATATTGAGGTAAATGAACCTATGTCATCTGTATGTTAAATATCAACAGGAGTATCTAAAGTAAGTAACAAGATATGTGTTTTTAAGCAAAATGCGGTAAGGGAAAACAAAAACTTATACTATTATAAGTTTTTGTAGTACTGATTTTTTGTTATTTTGAAAAGGTCTGAATTCCTATAAACTTAAGTATCTTCTACTAATAACTATTTTAGTATCTAGTTTTATTTGCTTCAGCTTTTTTATTTCATTTCTGACTTTTTTGTAAACTGATAGACACATCAATAACAATTAGGTAATGCGGTCATGTGTAGTAGATGAAAAACTTATTAGTGGTGGGCATTTGTGTAGAAATTACTACGCCTAAGTTGGTTTGTCATCTTTTCGTTTGTAACCAATAATTCTGTCAAATCTCAACCGATTTCTAAAAACGGTACGTCACTGTATTCGCAATGAAAAGGGCTTTAAAATGATGTGCCACAAGTGGGGTAGTTGCATTTGAAATTTTTAAGTTGGGGTTGCTAGGCATTAGGGGGATGAACATATCGAGTTGGCTTGACTGTCAAAAAATCTCCCCCCAAGAACAAAAATCGACGGGTCTCGGCGAATTTTGAAATATTATTCGGTTTTCCAATTATAGGGGGGGTCAAATTTTCGTTGGGATGCCCTGTATATTATACTAGACTATTGATCTACTTGTTATTTTCAGCTTAGAATGCTTTTACATTTACATCAAGCTATTTGCAGCTTGGTATAAGAAAAATTTTGAAAAAATCACAGAGAAGGTAATGCTAGCCTATTTTTTTTTTTCAAGAAATGAAACCCTAAAGTATCCAGGAAACATATGGGCTGAATCCTCAAAACCAAAATATTTTTGTATAAAGCTGTTGATACTTCAAAATATACTTTTGATGTTTTAAAATTGCTTTTTTAAGAGGAGAAAAGGACATAAAGCGAAAAAATCAAGAATCTTTACCAGAGAACACAATCAAGTACAGGGTTAGTCACTATAATTTGACAACTTATTGCGAGTTCATTATTGACATTACAAAAAAAAAGTTTTTAATACAGAAGTTTTAGATTTTTTTTATGAATTTTTATAATAGAGTATTAGAAAAACCATTTGATTATTGGAATTCCCCAATTTAAGGAAAACCTTTTTTTTAATGGAACACCTTGTATATTAGTGCATACTTAGCTTCGTAAAATTTTTCTTTTTTCAAAAATATATAATATGTTACTGTTTGATTCAGGACTTTTCGACATACTTCAGTTTAAAACTATTTTTGGAAAAAAAACAAGAGGGTTTATGTCTGACGGATCGCAGTGGCTATAGGCGAGACACGTGGAACAAACAAATGACTTTGATATAAGTTTATTTATTATCATTAATTTATTTCCTATAACAAACTATTTTAACAACGAAATAATGTTTAGTGAGAACGATCCGTTTATTTTACAAGAATAATAATAATATTAATGCAGCGCGCGCCGAGTATGCTCGTTTGCATTCCGGGTATCCAATTCCATCTCGAGCTGCATTTTTGAGCGACGCTTTAGAGAAACAAAATCTCTTTGAAGACAGAAACGAAGATATTATTCCAAGTGAAGAATTAGAACTAACTATAGATATTACTATATTTTCAAGGTAAGCAAATATTCATTGGAGGTTTACCATGGTAAATTCAAATATTAAATTATTATAGGCCACTAGAATCCACAGTAAATGCTTCAAGACAGTTAGAAATAAGCCAAAGTAAAATTATTAGAACTTTTACAACAGCTGGCATTTATAATAGAAAAAAATACTCATACCTGGGCAAATGGAAATCCTCACTGTAATACGGAAATTCCAAGTGCAGGAACCCATATCGTTTAATGTTTGGTGCGGTATATTGAGAAATAAAATCATTAGCCCACTATTTTATGAAGGTGCTTTGACTGGGGAAAAATACCTCATTTTCTTACACAAATTGGAAGACCTGTCGCTGATTGACTATACTAATTTAATTTGGCACCAAGAGGGCCTCCGCATAGAACCAGAGCAGTACGAAATTATTTAAATAATACGTTTGATTTGTGGATTGGTAATGAAGGAAATATTCAATGGCCAAAGTTGATGAATGTATACAAAATTTAAGTGAATTTAATTCCCATTTCATACTAAATGCAGTTCTGAAAATTAATGAAGATTATACGAAGTGCATCAAGAATAATGGCGGTCACATTGAGCATCTGTGACAATATGTGTTTTACTTGGTTTTTATTAATTAGGTATTAATTTTTTTTTTGTTAAAGTTAAGAATGATTTTTATTATTATCATAAAATAAACGGATAACTTAATAACAAATTTTTCGTTCTCACTAAACATTATTTCTTTGTTAAAATAGTTTGTTATAGGAAATAAATTAATGATGATAAATAAACTTCTGTTATTTGTTTGTTTTGCGTGCCTCGTTCATATAAATTTTCCTCCTGTTTTTTCAAAAATAGTTTTAAACTGAAATATGTCGAAAAGTCCTTAATCAAACAGTAACATATTATATATTTTTGAAAAGAGAAAAATTTAACGAAGCTAAGTATGCACTAATATATAGTGTTCCATTAAAAAAATTCATTAATTTAGTAATTTCCATTATTCAATAGTTTTTTCTATTCTATAAAAATTTATAAAAAAGCTAATACTTTTATATTAATAATTTTTTTGTAATTTCAATATTAAACTCACAATAAGTTGTCAGACTGTACAAGTTTTTAAGTAATTTTTCTGATAAAGTCTATTTAAATACAAAAGTAGGAACGATAATTGGAATAGCATTAGCTTGCAATAGGGAAGAACTATAAAATACAATATGAAAATAAATGAAATTGAAGATAAAGGTGCGTTTGTAATAGTAAATATTCCCGATACTAAAACGTATACATCACGAACGTTTCAAGGAAACGAGACAGTTAATTATTTGGAATTTTTTAAAAAAATATTGCGCTCTCCGCCCAACAGGGGCAGTGTGCTCTCTTTTTTTTTTGGCTGTGCGATGTGGGAGTGTCGCGCCCCTATGCGTTTTTGGGCTCGCAATTTTGCAGTGTTTTTAATTTTGTGGTCTGTGTCCTTTTATCCGGGACGCGCTTTGCGGGGGTTTTGTGCTTCTTTTGTGACACCCCTGTGTATGTGTATATTTTTTGGGTTTTAAGGTGTGGTGTGTGTGGTTTTTTTTCTGTGTCTGTGGGGTATATCTTGGATTCTGTGGAAAATTAAAATCAATTTTCAAACAAGATTTTACATGGGAATTCTTGACGAATTTTTACGGTGACAGAAAGTGATACAGTATCCCAGAGTGTTACTACAAGATGTGCAACAACTATAATATCATCAGAAGAGAAAGTTGTTTTAAACTCAAATTCTATTGCTGCAATAAATTTTAATAATTGTTCAAATTGTAATTTTATTTTGTCTTTAATAAAAATTGCTTTTTAAAATATGCATTTATTAGATCGGTAAGTAATCACTTACCAATCAGTGTTCGCATTATGTCGAGAGTAGACGTAACGGTTTGTCATTGCTCATTGTAAACGTATCATTGTTACCTAAGCTGGCGGTCACGTGACTTGTATACATTTATGAAGGCTGTGTAGAAAGTGACTGATTGATTACTTTTTTACATAGTTTAACGTCATAAATTAAAATATAACAATTTATTTCTTCCTTCTATTAGTGTCTAAAGTATTATTTTTGCACTAATGTGAAGATGATTGTTACCCAATACATAATTATACTAATTGTAAAATATCTAAATATCTGAAATTTTTTGCCACAGATTGAATTAAATTTTAGTTTGTTATTCGAAGATAACACCCAATTTAAAATTAACACTGTCTGTTTAAGAATATGTTCGGTTTAACGCATAAATTCCGACTTTATAACAAACCCTAAACAGAATACGCGTCAATCCACATTCGGACTATAAAACAAAGTTTATTTTATTAATGTCCGTATAGCTGAAGTAGTACCATCTTAGGATAGTATACATAAAACTGGGTATCGCTCTCCTAGCCCTCGTAAAACTTTAGCTGCACCTCACTGAACAAGTGGATTATAAACTCACGAGAGTGTTTTTAATCACAGTCTTTGCGGGGTTATCCTAAAACTATACAAGGCGGAACAGAATTAGAGAAGAAGAATAACGCTTTTCAGTTTATCACTTTGATATATTATCAAAGACGAAGAAACCAAAATAGTTATTTTCCAAAAAAAAAAAAAACGCTAGGTAATATTGTCTTTAGTCGTCATTTTAAATTCGAAAGGATGTATTTTTAAGCACGCGTGCAAAAAATTGACATTATTAAGCATACTTATGTAAATAATTCTATATTGCCTGTTTGTACCAAAGTTAATAACTTAATAGTAATTTAAGTAATTCATTGAATAGTTCCTTAACAATGAAAACAAAACCATACATTTTAGCCTCAATAGAACAGCTAAACAAAAAAACTAAAATTTTTTTGGTATTATGTACTAAAACCTAGGAAACATCGTATGAAAATTAAGAAATATTAATAACTGTTGATTAAGTGAACATTTATAAAGAATTATCGAAAAAATACGAAAAATTTTGAATTAAATTGTTAATAACAATGAAAATTGTTAATCAATCTAAAAACCCCTACGATGTTCCCTGAATTATGTTACTGTGAAGCTCTGTACAAAATTTCAAGTCTATTTTTTAAAGTTTTTGTTGCCATTCAGCATATGAAATTCGTTATATTAGGCGAGCGGTTCACCCCTAAAAAAAAGGCAAGAACCGACTAAATTTTTAAAACAAAAACCTACAGCATGAAACTTTTTATATTTTATAAAGTGTATTTTTCTGATAATTTACATTTTTTGTATATTTTTCGACGTGGTCAGTCAATTGTTGTAAACAACAGATTTTAATTCTAAAAAAAGCATAATAATCGGTAGATTTTCTGCTGGGTCAATCATTTTATTGAAGGTCTAAAGCGAGTATAAAAAAGTCTTTTAAAGAAAATTATGATAACACTTCAAATTTAAATTTTCTTTTTACAAAATCTTGGATTAGATTATATTTACAATAAACATTATTATGTTTTTTTTTAATCGATATATGTTAACAGTACAAATGTTCAAAAGATCATTTTGTTTGGTTTTGTAGCCGGAGTAAGGTTTTTGTAAGTAATTAGTAAAATTTAAATATTCGATTTTTGGTTTTATAAATGGCTAAAATTGACTTGAAAGTTATACCAAAACTAAACTAAATAAGCTTTATAAATCGTAAAATTAATTAATAATTGACCTAGCGGTCTCGAAAAATAAAAATGTTGTAGGTTAATTTATTGTATAGGATAATTATTTTATTTTTATTTTACAAAAATATTAAGAGCAATAAAAGTATATTAATTTCTTTTTTATTTAATTTTTAAATAATGAGTTTTTCGTTATTTTCGACAAGTTAGTTCTTGAGTCGAAATAAGCGTTTCATTATCAATTTCGGATGGAACATTTTTTACTCGCTTTAGACCTTCAATAAAATAATTGACCTATACCAAATATATATATATATCTTAAAGTAGAAGATCTGCCGATTATTTTGCTTTTTTAGAATTCAACTCTGTTCAGTAGTTTTTGAGAAAAAAAATCCAAAAGTTTGTCGATTTCGTCACTTTCTTCACATTAAATTGTAAATATCTCGGAAACGAAGCATTTTTCAAATTTTTGTCAAATAACAATAAGTGTTTATTTTGGCCCATTTTACAATAAAAACCTGTTTTCAAAACCATTCGGCGAATAATTTTTTTTTTAAACTTTTTTGTTTATAACAATTGACTGACCACCCCGAAAAATATAAAAAATATATGTAAATTATCAGAAAAATGCACTTTATAAAATAAAAAAAGTTTCATGCTGTAAGTTTTTGTTTTAAAAATTTAGAAGCATCTTTTTAGGGGCGAACCGCTCGCCAATATGTAATCTCCTTGTAATCGAACGATTTCTTTTACGATTTTAGTTGTCTTTTGATGCATAATTATTTGTAATTAAGTCGATCGTATTTACTGGCTAAAAAACAGCAAAAAATTCATACATGCTATAACTAAAGAAAATACTTCTGATTTTTTATTTATTATTAAAAAAAAACAAGTAGTAATAAATTCTGTACTCAGGTCAGCATCACAGCTTTATCAGTAGTAAATTTGTCCAACAAAGCGGCACTCAACACGTGTTATTTCTTCTGCTCTCCGCCGATTTTTCCGCCATCTAAAACTTTTTTCCTATATTCTTCACATAATAGAGATTGTTTAAGCCATTTATCCAAATATCATTTTTTTTTCAAAACTTTACAGTGGCTTTACCTCTTAAAAGATTAAAGTAATTTTTTTCATGTAAAACTTTGATTATATGAGTTCTATCCTGGATTGACACCAATCTGTACACTTACTAGAATCTGCTACCTACTTCTGAAAATATTTACTACATCAATTTCTAGTGGATTAAAAGCTCCGAAACACCTTATATAGCCCAATCCGTTTCGAGGCGATAAAACGAGGTTTACATTATCAACGCTAATATAACTTACAATCCCGTATCGTAAAACCTGGTCTAGTGTGTTCCTAGCTGGTACTAACTTCACGTGTTCGCTATGAATGTTCGTACGTATTAAAGGGAGTGGGCCCTTATATATCACTAGACAAACTGGTCGTAAAAGATGTGAGAGTGGCTCTAAGCACAGTTGGTACACAGCTTTCTGCAGGACTGTCTTAAATAATACATGCATTCCCCAGACAGAGTAGACGTAGATACGAAATGGGCCCCACACTAGAGTAGGAATGGGTAATAAACGGTTTAAGATGACTCGGACAGTGCTATCTTGGCTCTGTAGGTATATGAATGCTTAAAGATTTATTGTCGTTGTTCTGATTAGAACACCTTGAAGTTTTAGTTATTTGTGTATACAAATTGCTTATTTCAGAATTTTTTATTATTAGATGCTGTACTTCAGCTTTAGAGGAAATAAATTCAAAAAATTTTCTAAAAAAATTCTTTAAAATTTACTCAATTTTACTCAATAATGTATCAGTTTCTGTCCACACCCAATTGAGTGAAATTTTCACTCTATTGGTATGAGTACAACTAAAATTTTATTAGTGAATTTATTAGTGAAACTATTGCCACAGAAGTGGATGAATTTTACTCAAATCTGAGTTTCTGCTAACAATCAAGTGAGTGAGTTTTGACTCTATTCCGAGTATGTAAAACCAATTCCGAGTTGACTTTTTCTCTGATATGCAGAATTTAACGGGTAACTATAGTTGCGCGAAACTGCTTAGTTTTAATTCAAATATTATAAAAAACAGTTATTAAGTGAGTAAAATTGTCAAAATGCTCAATATTGAGTGAAAATTTACTCAATAATTTCACACAATGAATTCACTCCTTTATTGCTTTCACTCACATCAATTTTTTTACAGTGTAACGAAAATCTTTAACGAAAATAGTGACAATAATGAAACGCATACCTCACGTATTGATTTTATAGAAAAAATTCAAATGTTTCACATGGCTACTTGATTATTTTATAAAAATTATAATTATATTCAATATCTTGTTATTTATTTATGAAAACTCCATAAATTATACACCGTTATTAAGTGAATTTCCCTTTTCTTGTAATGAGGCAANAAACCGTATAGATATGGTGATTCAGTCTACAATACAGTATTTTTATGTTTCTTATCTATCAATATTGCTGATTAAACAGAATTTTCCATGATTGCGGACGCCATATTAAAACCGCCATTTTTTTTTTAAATCACCAGACGGCATTCGATAGAGTTTTTAAATACGAAGCTTTTGACACATCGAACGTCAATATTGATTCATTTTTATTCTGGGCAGCCCGTTGACGTGAAACGCCCGATATACGAAAACAGATGATTTTCTTACATTTTTCTAATATGAATAGATTAATTTTATTTTTAATGTTAGTTAAAAAATTTTATTGAGGGACTTGTTGGTATATTTTTAAAACTGCAACATTAAATTTTTCCTTACTTTTGTATTGATTTTTCTGCATTGAAATGATTTTATTTGCTGTTGTAAAAATATTGTAATTTAATTAAACCGTAACATTGGCGCCTTCTCCAAAATATAGAAAAAAATGTGTTATTTAATTGTGAATTATGTATACTTATAATAATATACGAGCTCTGGCTCATAATAGTTCGGCTAGGCATAATTTTACAACTAATATATTTCAATAAAAGTACTAATACTTTCAAAACTATTTTATTAAAGAAAAGTATTGGTAACAGAAACATAATGTTCCTGTTATGGAATGGCCCTCTAGCAGTTCAGATCACTTGCCAATAGAAACATTGTGGCATAAAATGATAAAACAGTTGCGCAAACATCTAGCCCGTTCAGTTACTGATCTACGCATCAAATTGCAAGAAATTTGGGATAGCACGCTTTCTAAAGAGTGCTCAACTGGTAGATACAATGCCTGCCTGAATTAAAGCTGTTATTCTTAATAAAGGTGTTGTAACACAATTTTGATAAAACGGCTAAAAGTTTATACTTTGTTTCTATATCCAAATATTTTTATTATGAGTATTATTACTTTTATTGTAAAACTATACCTGGCCGAACTATTATGAGCCTGGGCTCGTTTGAATTCTAGAAAAATTGTCAAAATTATTTAAAATACAACCAAGTATATCTAATAGTTTCTCCTTTTTTTATTGTTGCATTGTACAGGGTGATTTATTATATTTTGACCCCCCCTTTAACTTTTTCGTCGCGGATGTTAACTTTGTTAATTTAAATGGAACATTTGTATATTTTTACATATTTAGATAGAACGTTCCCTGTCGAGTATAGTCATATACAGTTTGTTGGGTCCATCTCTAATAATAAGCGAGATAATATTAAAAAACGAAAAGGTTTTTTATTAAGAAAATAAGATATCTTGTATTTAACAATAACTGTATCATATTAAATAATATAAATATTTTTCATTGAACCTCCCATATATTATTACACATTTGGATAGGATGCTATGTCAGAATTAAATTGGTATCTGAATGATAGGTCAATCGGTAATAGTAGGAAAGGTCAAGAGGGAATATCCAAAATCCAAATGTTAAAGAGTTTTAGCTAACAGGATTTTATTCATATTTCCTTACTACTAAAAATGGGCTAATCTATCGTGCTACGGCACAATTAGTAAAAAAAACATATTTCCAAATTTGTAAAAATATACAGGGCGTTTCGTTTAAAAAAAATTATGATGTTGCTAATTGGAAATCAATACAGTTTTTTGTAATTCTCTATAATTCTCCAATTTATTTCTTGTGACTTATGAGATATATCATTATGTCTGATAGTAGGTACTCATAAAAATGAAAAAAAGTTCCTATGAGCATGGGTTCGCAAATATATAATAAGGGAGTTAGGAACGAGTAAACTCATAAAATTGTTATTTTTGTAGTAAATTTTAAACAGGAAAAAATTTAACGATAATGTTCACACTGGTATAAATTTTGCCCCTAAAGCAGCTGACAAAAAAATGAATAGTTTAATCGGAAATGGTAGTATTTGTAGTTATTTTTTCAATAACATCATCGGATTTGACTTATTTTACATCGTGGACATATTTTTAATAACTACGTACCTATTTACATAAAAAATTTCTTGTTGCAAATCGTTTGAAGCAAAGTCTTTCGAGGAGATTTAATATGAATATTTTTATACATTTCCACACAAACATAAAAATAAAATTATTTATTTATTAATACCATGACAAATAAAAAAACTATATTTTTGTGACAGTTCTAAATACGCTTTGATACATAAAGTAGGTATGCATATAGAGATATTTTTTATTTTGCATTCTTTTTACGCCAATTCAATACACCACTTATTTATCAGGTTTATTCAAGCTGTTTAATTGTAGGTATTCCCTATATCCAAGTTACTCCAATATTTTTAAGATTTAAAATTAATTTAATTTATTTGAGTAAAAAACATATCCTTCTGAAAGCAATTGGTAAGATACAATTTTTAAGTCTAGTAAATGTGAAAGGCCAACGCATATTCTCAATCTTCAGATTACAGACCGCTATGAGAGCTAAGGGCAGTCTATTATTTCTTCATCGCCGCCAGTATAGTTGGCACCGTCGAAATTAACAAACTTTAATTGATTTCGATTCCGGATTCCCAACGAGAAATGAAATACTCTCCATCAACCCATTTCCGCAGATTTTGATAATTGAAATTATATCGGTATTTTCCATCCGGTCATTTCCTGCTCAATTATGCTGGTATTGTTAGCCTGAGGCGCCAACTTTTTAGCGTGAGAATATTAGGTTATAGAAAGAGAAGATTCGCATGTCTTTCTTTTTATACATCTTCTTAAAGAGAATCATGAATTTTGTTTGAGTTTATATGGTATGTACAGTGGTGGTGGTGGTGTACAGTGGAATTTTTTTGACATAATAGAAAGGGACAGTGGAACTGAAACGATAATGACTGCCTACAATCAACCAGTGCTGTTTATTAAACTTTCTATATTATTTAATATTAAAAGAATAAAAACAATGCCCGAAAAAGGATCAAATATGCGATTATATTTTTTATAAAAATGCTCTGTTTCGCAGTAGAGTTCCATAAATATTTCACTACACTTGTACACCTTGTAATCAGTTGCATCTTTCCTACGCATATTGAAACCAAAATCCTTCAAAATCAGTCCTCTACAGATCCCCTATTGAAATTATGATTTGTCAAAGCAAAAGTTAGTAAATTGTCTCGAAGCACTTGTTTTAGATTTCTTGGTATTAGCTTGTGTTACAGTCTTTCCGATCTCAATTGAAGACCAAAGAGCTAGGGTCCCTCGCTACGCAACATCTCGGCATTGAAATATTTGAAAAACTTGTTCTCGCATTTATTTAGCTGTACCCATTTGGTCGCCCAGTTGAAGCATGCGCGGTGAGCAAACGCCGCACATACATAGCCGTACTGGGCGACCGGTCATAAATTTTAGTTGTTGACAAATTGCCTAGCAGTGCAGTGCAGTAATGCGAAATTTGGTGTGATGTAGGTAATTTTAATTTATTATAGGAACCTTCTATTAATCAATCATATTATAATTGCGAAAGAGAGAAATAAGAGGGATATTTTGTTTACTAATACTATTACATGGCATTTTGGAGACCTTTTGAAACGAAACAAAATGAAATACCGCCAGACAATATTGAATTAGTAGAACCGGCTGTTGATGAATTAGATTTAGAATTTTAAAATAAAGATTTACATGTTCAATTTCAGGGTCTCATTTTAAATATTTACGAGTGTTTAAAAAAGAAAGAAAATGAAAAATCGAATAATGAAATTATAAATAGAATTCACATATTAACTAAAGTTTCAGTGTAAACAATTTTTCGTGTTATTAAACAAGGTTTTATAGATCATTGTGTAAAGAGAATGCGAAAACAAAAATTTTAAAATATCGATGACTTGACGAGAGACGTAATTCGGCGGGCAATTTATAATTTATATAAAGAACATTCAGGACATAAATAATTAAAATATTAAACGAACATATAATAGATATTTTCTATTTTTACCTTTAACAGACAACTTTTTTAGGGACACCTATGAAACTCATCTTATTGCTAGGCGTTTTTATACATCTTCAACTGACTTCGGAAAGACTATAACTTCGTAGTTTCTTGCCTTACTGTCTTGGCGAAAGCTATTCATTTTGTCGACTGTATACAATCCAAAAACTAAGTGTTTTTTATTTGTATGACTACAACTGCGGTCGCTTATACAACAACTGACGTAATTGTTCTCGAAATTTGATATTTAAGGTCATTCTATAAAAAGACTTCTATATTTAACTAATTTAATTACTACGAAGTAAACACAATACCTAAATATTGTAAATAATTTTTTTCTATTATAAACCCATGAAATTTTCTTACCGAATACCACTGTAGATCAAATTATACCCGGAAATTTTTTTTCGCTTACGAATATATTCAGAAAATTTTTCCTCGTCTAACGACTTGGTATAATTTTCAAAATATTCGTGAGCTCTAAAAAATTTCCGGATATAATTTGACCACTAAGTAAAAATTCACTTAACTTATATAGAATTACATTAAAAATTGGCGGAAATACTGAGACATCTTAATTAAGTAAATAGGAGTAGTTTCGAATGCGACAAATTCATTTAATTTGTGAATATAGTGGAACCAGTCTTTTCCATTTTATTTGAAAAACAAAACATTTTCAAGTTACTATTTTTATAGCGTAAATTAAACTTATCTCTCAGTTCAATTAACGTAAATTAGTTCTAAACATAGGATTTTCATTTTAGTCGAGGGAATAAAGCACAAAGAGACGAAATCTCCGATATTTTTCGATCAAGTCGTATCAAGATGCTTTTTTTTGCATTCGCTTTCTAAAATTATGTGGGAAAAATGTAGCAACTTTGTATTATGGTTTCCGGCCAAATTGCATTTGTGCAGTGCAAAATGCATCCCGAAAAATGCATTTCTTAGTCATTTAGAAAAAATTCATAACTCGGTTAAAAATGGACTCAAATCAGGGTCCTGAGGGTTTTCGAGGTCGCTGATCCCGAATATGACCTTCAAATTGGTAGAATTGATGATGAACGTCATCTCCGAGGCTTCTTCTGAATTTCACTCTTATATGTAACGAGACTTGACACCCGGGGTTTTTCGGGTCGCTGATTCTAATTTAGTAGAATATTTTCAAATTAAAGTTAATAGTTGATTAGTTTAGGATAAAATGGAGTTAGATTATATTTGAGTTAAGTTAAATGAAGGTAAAAAAGAAGGTTAGAAATGGTATAGATTTGGTAATAAATGATTTTGATTTGTTTTTGAAACAACACTTGCATACATTCAATTTATTCCCTCTATTTTCCCTCGGAGATGACGTTCATCATCAATCCTATGCTCCAGGTCGGCGATGGACCAATTTGAAGGTCATATTGGGGATCAGCGACCTCGAAAACCCTCAGGATCCTGATTTGAGTCCATTCCAGGCATTATTAACCGAGTTTTGAATTTTTTCTAAGTGACTTTAAAAAATGCATTTTTCCGGATGCACAAATGCAATTTGGCCGAAAAACATAATACAAAGTTGCTACATTTTTTCCACATAACATAACACAAATCGAATGCAAGAAACCCCACCTTGATACGACTTGATCGAAAAATTTCGGAGGTTCAGTGCTTTATTTGCTCGACTATTTTTACAGTTTTAAATGCAAATATTACCATTAATAGACAGGAAAATTCAGTGCCATACAAATTTGGCCCATGTTTCATAGTTCTAATGGTTTCATTCTATTTACAAAAAAAAACAAACTAAAAAATAGTAAGGGGAAAATCGTTTTACAGATGCAATGGTAAATATGTTTTTTCTATTTGAAATACAACTGCGGATCAAATAAATTCATAGAATTTTGTTCTAAAGGATACTCAGCGGCGTTGATATTATTGAATTTTATTGAGGACGTCCCCCAGTACCTCCGCCACTTGTTGATATAATCGTGTACAAATTCAGTGAATTTTTCCCCTTATTTAGTTAAATCGCCAACCCAAATTTCATCAGTTTGAAAGTCAGTGACGTTTTTTTAAAAAACATTCTGTAATGTGCAAATGAAGCAACTTTGGATCAATGTATATTTCCCTCAGTTATATGATTTGGCCTCAAGATTATCTGATAATGTGTGCTCTTTCATTTAAATACACCTGTAATATACAGTAGAGTTTTCTTAAAATATTGTGCTAAATAACAGAGTAGGCTTGTATTTATTCACACTCATGGGATTAAACTATTTTGCTTGTAATTAATTAAAAGTAAAACAACAAATATTGGGGATTAAAATGACTAATTACTGAAGACGGATTCATACACTGCTAATATAAAAAAGTGCCTGCAATCAAACTTGTTATGGATCAATTTCTTGACCGCAGTTTAAATTTGCTATCGATTATATAGGGTGTTGTCGTAATCCAAGCACCGAGCAGATTTCAACTTTTCGATCAACTTTCCAATTGAAAGCACGAAGCTGTCTCCAATCACTCTACGCAGGGCCAATCCCGGCTAAAGTAGAAACCTAAGAAACCCAAATTTCCCTCCACGAGAAGTAGACAGCGAAGTTCGCAGCCGTCCGCAAACACCGGAGACCTATGCTTTCAGCAGAGCAGCCGTCGATGACATTCTGCAGCAATAAAAAATTCACCATAGTTTCGAATTTCGCAAAATAAAAACCTTTCCGGACACATAACTGACATATTGAAGTGGTCAAGTATTCTAATTTTTCAAAGAAATATTTTGTATTCTAGCCGCTTTACCACCATCCTTTAGCAAATATCAGCACGTAAAAATAGCTGTGATAGAAATATATTACTATTTCTACACATTACTTTGGATTGCTTTTTCAAGTGGCCTCCTTGTAAATGGAATTAATAATAATAATATCTCTCCTCCTCATTCTAACTACGAGAATTAGCCCAGAAGTCTGAAACTTGTGCGGGAGAGGAGGCGGCATATTATTATTACGCAGGCCGCATTTGCGCCCAGGAACGACTTATAGGCCCTAACCACCATTAAGTGCAGGAATGAGGGAAACCTGGAAAACCTCGTTAATTAGGGGGGTGGTCAAATGCCAACCGGTGGCAATCTCTCACATTGACCCAAGCCAACATTCTTCCACCCTACCATACCTGCACAGAGGGTGCCAATCCTCCGTACAGGCATAGCTAATCTACGGTCTACCGGCCGCGGGATTCGAAACCCGGGCAGATCGACACATCGATTTAAGTACTGACGCCTTAAACCGTGTCGATTAATAATACTAATGGAATTGACACAGAACTTTTAGAAATAATGAAATTTTAAAGCAGCAATAGCAAGTGTTGACGATATGACTGCTTGAGATTAATCTGAATTATATCTTTCCGAACCAGTATTGGTAATTTTTTCCAAACTTTGTATATTTTAAATTATGTGTATCCTATAGCAAAATAAATAAATACACTTGGTTATTCACGAACCTTTTCGTTTTCTATGAGAAAGATTCACATATTCCTGCAAAACAACCTAAATTTCTTCCTACATCCTTCAAAACATCTAATATTTCCTGTGTTATTAAATTTTTATTGCAATCCGTATCCGGATGAGGACTTTGTCAACAGTCTTCTTCCGGAGCAACATAAGAACTTCTATCACGTCCGTCCAAGCCATAAATTCCTCTAAACGGCGAGCTTACGAGCCCATTCCCTGTCATATTATACTTTATACGAGAAAGTGATTTAGTTTTTCAATTGCCAATATAAGCCGTCGCCCTGACATAATTCAAGACAAAGAAGTCTGGGCCATAAATATCGTAAAGGCCCTGCGATAATGTGGCAAAGTTTTTTATGGCGTGTACGGCTCCGCCTAGGGAGAAAAGAATTAAGCGGGACTTCCCCTGGACGTGTCCTTATTGAAATTTAAGCAGCACTCGATTGTATAATTCAGCGGCTAATGGAAAATAAATGTGTCTGCTCTGGATCCTGAAATTCGAACGGCTCCTCTAAGTGACACTTCGGGCCCACTTAGGAGTTTATTAAGTTTTTACTTTCCGATAATAAAGTCAGCTGCTAGACTATGAAAAACGATTCGGGATTCGGGATCGATTCTTACGTTTGACGGAGGTATCGCATTAATACAACAGTAGATCAGATTTGCTTAACTTTCACATTTACTTAATTATTTATCGACTTTCATGCTTCTAACTGTTGAGTCTACTGATTTTTATTTATTCTTCTATTTCCAAATGGGTTAACCACATTTGGTACAAGGCGTTACTTAACAAATCTGCACAAATTGAATATGATGATAAGATAAGAGACAATTCGGAGTATCGTGACCTCATTTTGTAGTAGCATTTGCATGTCATTGAAATTTTCGCTAAAATAATAGTTTTTGGAGGAACAAGAGCTGCAAAACAACAGATTGGGTCCGTGAACAATGACCAAAGATTCGACGTCAAGATGCCTGATATTAGAGGTCATTGCCCACATACCCCACCTGTTCTCCTGCACCATAGACCCTTCTTTCGTAAGACCTTAGAAAACATCAACACCGTGACATCTGCTAGACCCCCAGTGGCAGCTCCGGATGGCGTTGAAGCGAGTTCATTCTCTCCTAGAACAATTACTGATGTATGCAGAATCAGTTGAACCACTGAAAGAAATGGGCTTATTAAACTGTTTATCTAGAATAATGTGTATAGCGCATATTAAAACTTTTATAACCAATATACAACTTTTATTAAAAAAAAGCAATCATCTCCATACTCATTATTCAATCAGTTTAACTGGAAGGTGCTTAATACACCTTATGCATCTATGAAATAAAGGTTATAATGAATTACTTATACATTATTAGGTGTTATAGACTTTATATTCCAGTTGTATAGTAGGGAAGATTTGTTGTATAAAGACCAGTATCCGAATTTGTATATAACAATTGTATTAACAGAATTATTCGTTCTTATACTGAATATGTTTCCGTTTTTAACGTGTAAAACGCATCTTATAATGGTTAAGTGATCGTCACCTCTCGGTGCATAATCGGTTATGATCGTTGTTAAGTTATATTCATAGTCTTGTAATAATAATCATATGTCAGACCCGAGAGCGAAGTGCGCCGACTCAATAAGAAACCTGGCTATTCCAGCCGCTGATTTAGGGTTCGCCGCACGAGCTCATCCCTTCTAAGATTTCAGTAGCATGCTATGCATGAAGCAGAACGGTACTCAACTATCTTATACAGTCCACTTTTATTGTCCATACATGTTCAATCATTGTCAAAATAAACACACAAAACCACAACGTCTTTATTATCTTTACTCAAGAAGAGAAAATACAACAATCGTAAAATTTCCGACAGTCCGCTGTGCATCGACTTACACACGTCTAGTTTGATGAAAATGGACAGTATATGCACATGTTTTGTGGGATACATGATCATATCGCGTTGTGTGAAATGGAAAATTATTATGTAAGTATCTAACTGTTTTATGGCTTGTAATTGTTTTGTTTTTTCAAATGTAAATCTTGTCTAAATCTTAAAAATTATTATTTTGTAGGTCCTATTAGAAATCGCTGATGTTAAGTTTTACATAAGATGGAGGAACAGAAGGTTAACGGTGACAAAGAAGAGCATGGGTATAAAGTCAATCAACCAGAGGAAATAAAATTATATGGAAAGAAGCTCAACCTTTCTGGGGATGCTTCATTCTTAAGGTGGAAGAGTTATAGTGCAAATTCTCATGTAATACAAGAAAATACGGGTGCATCGTTGCTAAGAAAATAAACTGGACAGTTTTGGGAGCGATTTGTCATCATTTTTAATGCTTAAAAGTATGTTTTATGTATGTTTACATTAGAACCTTAGCTTGTAATTACAGTTATCCAATAAAATTTCTGAAAACTTAATGACATATGTTTTTAACTCATACAGAGTATACAACAGTTTAATACATTTATTATTATAAAACTTATAACCAGTACTAGATGTTCTAATAACGATATGGAACACTTTAATAACAGTTATTGCTATTATTTCGTAAAGGGTATAAAAAACGTTGTATACTAGTTATACAATAATTTAATAAAGAATAAGGTTTATAGTCACTATACAACTGTGCTAGCAATACGCGTTTTATATCCAATATTCACCTGTTTAACTGTCACATATAGTATACAATGGTCTTATAATAGTATATAGAGTTCTAATAAAGAATAAAACGCATTTCTTTCAGTGCACATTCAAAGGCTACAACACTATTAGAGCCCAACCAACCAATGTTTTAGAGGGCTATAATTCATTTGTGCCTGCGTTTTTCCACGAAATATAAACGTTAAGCATCTCAATTTAATTTGCCGTCCGATTTTTTATTTTTGACATGAAACGAATTCATAACAACCCACTATTTGTGTTGTCATGTGCATACCGTCAAGAAAAAAATTACCCTGCATCTAGGAACCGAAGCATTTCCGGAAAAATATTCAAATGGACTTTTTTATTTTTTGCTCCGTTATTTACTTTTACATTATTTTACACTGTTACAGGACGTCAAGCAGTAAATGACAGAACATTCATTAGCCACATAACATTTAAAGCCAATGCGCTGAAGACACTTCATAGCGTTATAAACTAATGCAAAAAATTAAAGGGTCTAATGAATTTCCGAAATTTTTCTGTGATTTTTGACAGACTGTATTTAGGTGAAAAATGGTCATGTCGGGAATTTAAAAAAAGCTTTTTGAAGCTCTCAGATTCTAGTTTGTAGATCTTTCGGTCGAAATTTTTTAGGAGCTACGGTTTTATGCAATTCTAAGAAATAGCGCGAAAAAAAAATTCTGCAAATTTTTTTGTTTTCTTCCACGGACTTGTAAAAATTTTTTTCAGCTAACCCATTACATGGACCGGATAGCTTGTTTATTCAGCTTCAATTTCCTTTTTTTTTAAATTCCGATACGATCATTTTTCATCGAAATATCGGACTTTTAATGGAAAAGGATCCTTTTGTCTTCAATCATCGATATCTCGGCGACAAATGGTCGTACAGGGAATTGAAGGGCAGTTTCGAAAACTGGAATAAATTTCCTATAACATACTGCGGCAATTTTTCGGAAAAAAAAAAGTTTTCAAAAACCTCAAAAAAAAAAATTTCTATTTTAATCATGATTATGAAGTGTTTAAGTGACCATTTAATTTTTTTCAAAAGTTTGACTGTTTGAAACAAAGAAACGGTTTGCTAGATCGAGATGAATCTTCACAGAGTTCTTCTGGGTATATCGAACTGTAAAAATCATGCTTAACATTAGTCATTTCGTGAATATTTCTAATTTAGCCGTCAATTTTCTAAAAAACCATAAATTACCCTTTTTTCCTGTTTTTTAAACTTAGTGTAAAAGACGAAAAAATATTTTTTTTCCGAAAAGTTGCGGCAGCATATTATAGCAAATATATTCCAGTTTTCGAAACTGCCCTTCAATTCTCTGAACGATCATTTGTCGCCGAGATATCGATGATTGAAGACAACAGGATCCCTTTCCATTGAAAATCCGATATTTCGATGAAAAATGGTCGTATCGAAATTTAAAAAAAAAAGCAAATTGAAGCTGAATAAACAAGCTATCTGTCCAAGCAATGGCTTAGTTGAACAAAATTTTTCCAAGTCCGCAAAATTTTTTTGACGCGCTATTTCTTGGAAATGCTTTTTTTAATTCCCGATACGACCATTTTTCACCTAAATACAGTCTGTCAAAACTCACAGAAAATTTTCTTTTGACTTTTTAATTTTTTGCATTAGTTTACTATTCTATGACATTTAATATCCATGTCATCTACATCACGTTTAAGTAAATTATCCAATGTTGGTGCTAAATGCTCTTCATACATCTTACAAATTTTGCTCCATATTTAATCTTCATCGATCCCATCTAATTTTTTTGCTTGTCCTAAAGTCTTTCCTTGTTCTCCTTTCGGTATTGGGGCTATTCATAATTTTCATAATACTTTTTATTAGAAATTAATTTGGTCGCTTCCTCAACAACTTCCATTTTACCGAACTTTTCACGTTCAATGAGAGTTGTTTATACATTTTTTATAATCTCTTTAGTCATGGGTTTCCATAGAAATTTTTTTAGGGGGTGTAAAAGCAAAGACAAAATTATACCGTGTTCCATTTCCTATATGTATATTGCATTTCATAAAACGTAAAATTTTGGTGTTTATGATTTATTTTTAAGTAAGCGATTGCACAATTCTTGAGTACATCAAATATTCTTGGAACTATACATAATCAATAACACCAATCGTTCAAACATGAAAATACTATCTTTTACATACTTTCAAGATTTCAAGTACAAAAATTGTAATTGCGGACCTCGAAAGCTTAAAGTTTTCCATCACTTATATTTTGATTTTTAAATGGAACTGTCTGTTTTTTCTATACCTCTGTTTTAGATAATACTATCGTTTTGAAGAGTCTGCGGAGAAGTAAACAGAATTGTCGGACACCTCTCATGGTCGATCTTTCTCCAGTTCGATTAGTTCTGCTTCCTGGTTTAGTCGACGCTCTGGTTAGTTAGCCTAACAACACTGGATGCATTGTCGAAATGACACTAGTTTGGTAGAAAGACTTTCAACTGACAATGAGTTGTTTTCTATCGAGTTATTTTAAACCTTAGGATTCACGAACATTTTAAGTTTTTTGGCTATTTCTGTCTTTAAATTCTATTATCATTGTCTTTTAAGCCATGCTTTATCTCTTAGAATGGGGTGCACTCACAAAGCAATTTTATCAGTGTTCTGAATTTCAAAAACGGTAAGTTTACAATGTATCACGGTATATCACAACTAAAGTTGTGCTGTGCAATGTAGTTCAATTTGGAATTCGATTGATGAATCTGGAAAAAAAATGTTCTTAGTTTTTTTTTGGGTTTTATTTCCCTCTAAATAAGCAAGCACGGACTGAAGTATTAAAAGGCAACGGATATGCTTGAATTCAAGTCATGTACTCACATTGGCCACATACTTCCCCTCAGGTTACAGGTTACAGAATTGGGAAATATCAGAGTTGACGTTCGATCACACTTTATGATTTCGGGAATTTTCAGGAACTGCTGTTGTGTTTGGATCATGTCATGTCGCTTCTCCAGATTCGAGCGAATCACAGCTTTTGATTTCCCTGTTGTGAAATCTGGCTATTAATCTAGGTTTATGTTAATCAACTCGGTCTCGTAAGCTAACTCGAATTTCGTAGCATTATTTGCATTTGCGCAGAAAATTTCGAAACGTGTGAAATTTTTGGGCGCTCTTTGAGGGATTGCGACGATTGCTCTGCCAACATCGCGCTCTCTAGATCACGTTAGCTACGGTTTGGGGTGTTTGGAGCGGTTTGCGGTTCTGTGGACAGTTTTGGCGGTTGAATTCGAAACATAGGTGAATAGTTGGATCCGCTTAGCATATTTTGCTTCACAAGGATGAATGACTAGATGTCTTCGAGATTTTTGGCCAGGTTTTTCGTGTGTAGGGATTGTTGAAACGACTTTGTAGGTCAGATTCGAAATCACTCGGGACCTGGAATACGACAGAACCATGTGTTAATTTCGACACAGGCAGATGCAAAATTTAATTTCCTGTCTGTTTTGTAATATACATATATTGAAGTTGGATGTAGTGTATATGTATTTTTTTAATAGAAACAGTAAAAAATAAGGAAATAAAAATGTATTGCGCGATTAGATAACCAAGGTTTAATCGGTACAAGTACTGACTCTTAGAGAAGACCATGGACCACACACTTACTTGATTACTCCCAGAATATCAGACCGACTTGATTCTTTTTTTAATTATGTAAGTATAAAGTTACCAATTTAAAAGTTATAATTAAAAAAAGCCCTCCATCTGTCATATTCGCGGAATCCCCCGCTTTAATTAAAACAAAACGTTCTCACCTTTTTTTTCGCCTTATCCGAAAGACGCAAATTAAGTTAATGTCCCGGTATTCGATCATCTTAATCTGCCGTCTTTCATCGCCGCTACTAGAGATAATCTGGGCGTCTTTTCAGCGTTAATCAGTCATTTCCCCTGCGTGCTTGTAAAGTGGCTGCATAAAAAGGGGTCGGTGCGCTGCCGGGGGTCGGGGTTTATCCTGAGTAAGGAAAGACCTTGTTTGTTCGCCTCGAATGTTTCAATTTAAACCCGTCATCGTCTGCGATTTATACGGTGTTTTATGTGGTGTCGTCTTCCCTATTAAAGTATGCTAATAATGGGATGTATTAAGAATGTTACGTGAGCGGAGGGTGGGTTATTATATGCCTTCAATAGGAGGGGTGTTAATTATTTTGCGTATAAGACAAGATGTAAGGGATGGGTTAGTCATATAGAAAGCTGTCGTGTATAACAAGGAAGTTTTGGAGGTACTGCCATATGAGAGGCCACTATCAAAAATCGTCATACATTCGAATTGTCAACTTGAAATTGTCCAGAGAGCAGAATCGTCGCTCCATAGTTCTTCAGCAGGACAATCGACAGTCAAGAGATTGCCAGAAATATCCGAGAAGCCATGCGCGCGCAGCAATCAGGGGTTGAAATTTTCACGCAACTTTCGAATTTTTGAGTGAGGCAGCGTAGATGTTGCTCCACATGCAGTCGCCTAGTAGAGTGACTGCTTACAGAGTGCTCTGCAGGACAAAATTATCACTCATGTTATGGTGGAAAAACAGTGCCCCAATAGCCCTTTTTCAGAACTGTAGTGGAAAAGCTCCAAGTGAACAAAGTGTTAGTAGCAGAACCAGTCATTACGAAGGTGTCAGATAAGTCTAAGGCTTATAAAACAAGAGCTCTCTAGGTAGTATTCATTTGTCAGCTTAGACGATACATGTGTGTACTCACCACAGAGAGCAAATATACAATTATGAAGAATCCTTGAAATTTTCAGTAGTTCAAAACTAACTATTATAAGGTGTAGTATAACAACCCTAGGTTCGACAAAAAATAATATATCGTAGTTGTGGCCAAAAATATGTGATCGTCATAAGGACTACCTACGTTGGGTGTATCCATTTTTAATTGACCGGAAGGCACTGGCTACTAACTTTGTAGAAGGGATGTATGGTTTATTTAATTATATAAAACAAAAGCAGAGTAAATACACCTAACCTTTATTTACATACAATTCAAATTAAACATGTGACAAATAGAAAGAACAACAAAAACATTAACAACCATTTAACATAAAATGAGAGTGCCAGGCTCACCTAGAGCTCCTGTGGGGAAAGAGCATGGCAGAGAAACCCACGATCGTTGCTCTTACCACCCAAATATAAATACAAAACAACCGCTAACCAAAGGCATAAATTAAGAACCTTTGCTAATGATAAATAAGACCTGTCTCATTTAATGTGTCACTAAATGTCATCTGTTACCTCATATTAGTCATACACACTTCCAAGTAAAACTGAAGAGGTTTGGTGTTAGTTAGCCGGCAGAGCCGGAAGGTACTGGAGTCCCATACGGGAGGCAATCCAGCTATAGTTGAGATTTCGGAAGATCCTTCATAACACTGGAGTCCCATACGGGAGGCAATCGAGCTTAATCCAGATTCGTTCCGCACGGGCGAAAATGTTAGTAAACTCAACAAGGCTCGTATAGACGTATGACATAAAGTGAGCACAAGAAATCAAAGAACAACTTAATCATGGTAAAACAAGTTAAATGTGAAATAAAGAAGTCGTTATTGCAATATCCGGGCGGTCACGACAATATACATATTTTAACATGTAATAAATAATGAGCAATCTATAATAATAATTGTAACAATTTTATATTAGAAAAATACACGCCCCTGAGGGTAAGACAATGAAGGCTAAACATACACAAAGAATTATTATTATGAAACATCTATGTTTTTCGTATAACGTATTCATGACAAAAACAAGTTAGATGTGAAACAAAGAAGTCGTTATATATATACGACAATATATATATGCACATATATATTTTAACATGTAATAAATAATGGGCAATCGTTAATAACAATTGTAACAATCTTACGTTAGGAAAATATACGCCCCTGAGCATAAAACAATGAAAGCTAAACATACAAAGAATTATTATCATGAAACATCTATAACCATCACAATCATAAGATTATATAGAACAATTAACAACAAAGTACTTAAAGAATATTACCTGCTAACTAATAACACTTTAAACAATTAACTTTTCACTACTTTGACACACTGCCCGCCGATCGTCTTACTACCGATCTCCACACTGTTCGCACTTCAACTGCCTATCTTCAACTATTTAGGCTTCCTTCCAGAATTTCCTACCTAAGTGCCTGTTTTTTGTGCTTCCTTCTATCGACCGTTAATATTACTTTTTCATTGTTATACAATACTTATGTAACAGGTGACGTCGAAGTTGATAAGATAAGTACGGTTTTGCACAAAGGATCATCCAGAATCTCACGCACATCAAAGCAGCACGAATTGTAAAAATTTTACAAATTTAGCGGTAGTATTTCTAAAAACCATGTTTAACGTAAATAACTTCTTCCTGTCATGTGCAAATGCCCACTGATATATGATTTTTAGTAGTTTAAAATCACACACATTGTTGAATCTACTATCAACTCATTGCGGTTATAGAAGTAATTGTATGGTGTGGATGAACCTTCCATAAATAGTGTTCAAAGAAGGAAATTTCAAATTCAAGATCAAAAACGATCAGAGCCTCTGTCAACTATCTCCGAATGCTTGATACCAATAGACGAACCAGGTGTTCAAATATCACCAATTTGCTTTTGATACATTCGATATTAGTATTCTTCAGATTTTGCGTTCTTTGCTTCATGACTTCGTTACTGATCATCTGAATTACTATACAATTTGTGCCAGATAGTTTAACTGGACGAATGTTAAACCAGTAGTACAAAAAAAGCAGGAAAAATGAACATGATAAATTACTTATTAGTCTCATTATAAGAGATATAGAGACTGAGAGAGATTAACCCACAAAGTATGTCATATTTTAATTGTCATTGCTACTCAGTGGCTGTTGGCACAAAGTATTGCAGAGAGTGATCTACTAACCACTCACCTATGTCGTATGGAGAATTAATAAATTCGAAACCAATCTAGTTCTGGGTGATTTTCCTCACGAATGATCTTAGCTATTTACTGCATATACCATAGATTGTAGAGTGGAAATGTAAATAGTGGAATCTTACGACCAGCCATAGATCTCCTCAGTTAACTGTAGTATTATAAGTAGACTTAAAATCTTTGACTGCAGCCTTACATGTAGCTTCCTATTTCCATATTTTCTCTTCCGAACAGTTAACACGATTGTTATTCTTTCACACTTGTATGGATACGGTCCTCCTGCTACAACCCCCACAGGCTGTGCTCTATCAGGCCTAGTATTATTCAGATGTTTCCTGAATCTACAATATCCAGGTAATTGTGATTCAGTAGGTTGTCCGTGAATTCCTTGGATGGTACTTTTAAGGATTTTTTGGCTTGCCTCTTCCAGGAGTTCTTGTTCACCATTTTTATGTTTTGGATGAATGTTCTAATATTATAATAAAGTTTCAGTTTTCTTTATTTGAAACAAAACTACCTCAATTGTACCAAAATCAATTATACAGTAGCACAGCCCTGGACAATAAAATGGTTCCATCTCTTATGGCTTACTGTTCATTGTAAATGTGGCTTACTGTTGAGAATTTAAGCTTCGCCTAATTCTACTACAATATTTCCAATATTTTTATGTTCTTTTTTGCTGTATTTGTAGATACTGGAATGATCGCATTCTTTGCTGTCACGGGATGGAATTGCGGTTTTAATACCTCTGTTTTGAATTTCAGTAGTTGCCATAATAGTATTTATTAAATTTAATAATTACACAGTTCCACAAAAAAGAACGTTTTGTGTAGATGATCAGAATACAATGGGGAGGTGGGTCAAAATATAGTGAATCACCCTGTACATGCTGCATGAATTTCAACGTTCCGAATGTATATACCGTTATATCACTAAAGGTTCTCTCAGCCCGTTGTGGCAAAAATCCCGGCCGCTAGCGCCGCGGTATCGTGGTGAGGGATTGCACTATAGAGAGAGAAAGAGACACAGAGAGAGAAGTAGTCAGCAGCCCAGCGAGCGACTGTCTCAACGTCCTATGCATTACTCAGGAGCACAGATTGGCTACTGTAATATGCACAGACCATCAATATTAATACTTTATCCAAGGTAAGATGGTCTTTACCGCTACCAAGCTGCTTTCGGATCAGTTATCCAGGCGAAATGAAACGCCTGAAATCGCCCGACCACACTGGGCGGTTTACCGCAAAGAGGGGTACGTACATAGAACAAAACGCGGGGGCATAAAAAATATTAGGTTTTGATTAAATTTTTTTGGAACGCCGAATTATCTATTAGGGAGTGTGTTGTGCTTTTCCTGTTAATTTTAAATTAGTGAATCTTCTTTTCATAGCAAGAAATGTTTATTTTAACACGTTCAGCGCCAGTGTATCTTTTTCGATACACATAGTTAAAACATTGTGTATCTAAAAATATACATACAGTAAATTTCGGATTCGGTCATGTGTATCGCTAACTAACACACTTTACGTACACTGTAGGTTGGATAAGAGTTTTGTAAGACACAGTCAGATTAAAACAATATCTAATTATCATATGAAGATTTATTAAGTAACAGTAATGACAAATGGAACTAAACGTTAGAAAGAAATTATTGTATTAACTAGTGGGTAACATTGAAACATTTATGGCAAATAAAAATATCGCAAACAGAGCATTTGGTTATAACCTGCGAAGCTTTCACAATTTTACCACCGATTTCCCTTCCTTCTCTTCCATATATCTTATAGCATTCTGCACACCGTCCACGTATTTTTTTCCTTCCTCTTCATTTTTTATCAAGTAAGTGATTAGATTCTGGATTCGCATTTCGCCTTCTTGATGGCCCAGCTTCACCTTGATCTTCATCACGATTTCGTTCAAGCATTGCAGTGATTACTTCCTCTCTAAACTCTGTAATGGTCATCTTCTCTCTTTTGTTGTATATTCATTATACAAGAAATGTGCGTTTACCAGGCTGGTCCCCCAAATAATTTCAAATGCTAGTTTACGGTACCATTTTGTACAACGCCGCAGAGCTGATCCCTACGTCGCCATCTGGTCGCTTAGATCAATTGAGGATTTGCCATTATTGTATTCGGAAATGCATTCCGGCTTTACTATGGCAGCATTTCTTCTGCTTCTGTTGGATGTCGTTTTTAGTACAGACGTTTTAGTCGAAAGCATTCTGACATCCCGCTTATCACGCCATTTGGTGACAACAATTCCGTCCTTTGTTTGCATAACAGACATTTCACCGCTCTTCAATTTGGCGTTTATAACATTCTTTGGTAGATATTTTCGATTTGCTTTTAGTGTACCCACTAAATGAGTGTTTCTGCGCCTCAAGCGATGGGCGATTGGTACACTAGTATAATAATTATCTGTATATATGGTTCTTCCTTCATCTAACAGACCCTCTGCTAGTGACATGACGGTTTTTTCAGAAACCTGAGTTCCCTGAGGATCCCTTGATTTGCTGCAATAAACCATCATATTCCAGGTGTATCCTTTGTCTGTACAAAGTTTGAAGACCTTGATGCCATATTTAGCTGCTTTATTTGGTATGTACTGCCGGAATATCAAACTTCCGCGCCAAGGTATCAAAGACTCATCCACGCAGATATTTTCGCCGGGAGTGTATGTCTTCTGATAGTTCTGAATGAATTTGTCCATCAATGCTCTTACTTTATAAAGTCTGTCACTGGGATCAGCAGCAGAATTATCGGAAAAGTGTATATATTTCAGTATTAGCTCGAATCGGTTTCTGGGCATTATTGTTCGAGCTAAGGAAATGATGTAAAGTTTATGCGTCCGCCAATAATATTTTATTGCCGGTAACTTTACTAAGCCACAAGAGCCAGAAATTTCTCAACTTCACCAGCTGTTACTGGATACCAAGCATGTGATCTAGAATGGGCAGTAAGTTTTGGGTAGCATACAAGTTCTTTTTCTCGGTAATAAGTGTCAAAATATCGTGTGTCAAGAACAAATCAAAATAATCTATTGGATTTGCTTGCGCGAGTATTCCCGAATAAATATCCTTCACCCCCCAGTATGGAACAGTATATTCGATTGCAGGTGGGTCATCGTGAATAGGCATTTCCCATTTAAACGACTTTAATAAATATATCCGAAATACTGCATTAAATTGTATTGAAATCATAAGAATATTTCCTAAATTTTGCCTGATCTAATTTTTTTAAAATACAAAATCAATACAGATGGTACGTGAATAACCCTGTACATATTGGTGAAGATAGGAGACCGTAAATATTTTTAAAAAGACATTTCGTAGTTTCTTTGACGTATCATTTAAAAAGTTTCTTGTTTATTTAACTTTTTCCAATCTGTTTCATATAAAAAATTAAAATTTGGAGATTCTTTGTAACACCGGCAACACTGCATTGATGATCCACTTTATGAGTAGATTCTACAATGAAGCAGCGGTTCTCAATAAGTTTTGTGTTAAAAAAATTGCCATATATTGTCCCAACAAGAAGAATGAAAAAAAATCTTTCTTTTAAAGTACAAAATTGTCGTGAATGAATGATTATGAAACTTCGTTATTGGAAATAATGAATTTATTCGATATTTTTCCAAACGATATAATAATACTATGAAAATAATTAATTTTGGACCAAGTAAAATTTGTTCACTTAAATAAATATACCTTGACTGAAGAGTATTTATTCCATTCAAGATTGTGGTTATTATTAATTATAAATAATAGGTTTTTTTATCTATAATTAAAAAAATGAAGAAGTAAATATTATGAAGACATGCCCATTTTCTTTCTTTTGAAATAAAATATAAACATGCTATATATTTTCAACATCTAATGTATTTACAACTGTTATTACTGACATAAAACAGCTACACATGGGTGCTGTATGTAGGACAGTTTAAATTTTTTTTTCGTTTACATTAGCATTAATAAAAAATTCGGTAAGTGAAAACACTACTTACTCTGTCTATAAATATTACGCTGGGAAAGTAAGAAATAACTTGACATGATTCTTTTTGATGTGAATAAATAATGAATGAAATATTCCAAGGAAAAGTTCGATTAGTTATATACAGGGTGTTGCAAAATGTTGTTAAGAGAATTCTAGAGCAGATTTTACATCCAAAGATACGAAAAAATTCCTATAAACGTAGGTCCGCAAATGCTTCATTTTCGAAATAAAAAAATAAAAATAGGTATATGTTTTTTTTATTGATGATTCCTATATTTTTCATTTGAAATCGTTTAAATTTGGGTCATTTACTTCTCCATAGTGACAGCGCATGTTATTTTTCAGTAACAGTCACCAACTATGTTTTTTAGTAGTTAATGGTTTCATAGATAGATTAGCATGATTTTAAAAAATTTTAAAAAATCTCCAATAGCTCACTAAATGACAAATGTGTGAGCTTTAAAATAAATTAGGTTCCTAAAAATAAAGTAAAAACTAGTAGAAAAGCCAGCGGCGTAGATTTTCTGGGCAAAAATCAATAGGTACTTCCCTATATCTACGCCCCTGATGGGTCTGATATGCAATCGATTATACCAAATTATAACCTACGTATCATAAATGTATTGACCCAAATTTAAACAATTTCCAATGAAAAATTTTGAAATTATCAGTAAAAAACATTTTTTTAATTTTTATTTGACACCCTCTACGCTTATAGAAATTTTTTTCGTATTGTTGGATGTAGAATCTGCTCTAGAATTATATGAACAACATTTTGCAAGTTACTTATTTGTGGCATAGTTTCTTCTCTATACATATTGGATATTTCACCACTGTAAAAAAATTTATTTAAATCAATAGCGCTAAAAAGGACCCGTCAATTGTTATTTTTTGAGAAAATGGTTCTGCCTAACAATAAATCTCACGCCGAAAAAAGCAGATAAATACAAAATCGTTAACATTTCCAAAATCTATTTGTTTTCGTCTTCTGAACATATAATGACATATAAAAAGTAAAATAAATTCTGTCACACAAAAGGAAAAATTACATCCACAATAAAAGTTCCATATTATTCTTCAATTATCGGAAAAATGAAGGAGAATAAGGAACAAATTTAACATTAGAACAGTTTTTCAGACAACTAATACTTTATGGAGGACTTTTTTGCCAAAGACGTGCTCAAATAATAATATTTACAATTTGAAAAATTGATTTTATAGCATGCCTTGTGAATGCAATAAACATTTTGTTGGAAACATTTCTCGACTCGTAAATATTAGAATAGATGAGCACAAAAATTATATTAACAAATGAGAAATTAAAAAATTAAAAATTTACGACCCTTTGGAAAAAGGCCATAATGAAATTCTCCCAAAATGTTGGAGAAGGAAAATAATACCTTTAAAAATAATTAAAATAAACCGGGATTATTTAGTTGAACGGTGAAAGATTTATTTAGAAGTACTCTATTATCTTAGATCCTTGTAGCAAAAATAGACCCTGTATAAAGGTAAAGTATATAAGATAAGGAACTTTAGTTTTTCCTCATACAAATCGATTTTCGACTAAGTCCTGTTGAGTTGATTGTTTTTCTAACTCAATATTCCTACTCCAATAAACTTGTAATTTTTCGCGAGGAGTTTTGTCGAGTATGAAAAGAACGCACATATTTAAATATAAAAGCGGTATTACTTATTAAATTTTTATTAACGCCACAAGTGGCGCAATATTTTCTTTAAATTGCTTCACTGCTGGAGTTTCAAGTGGCGAGCTCATATCCTAGGAAAAATGTTCAATATTCTTGATGCTGCAACCAAGCTAAGCGAACATCTAGAAATTTTATATCTAGTTAATTAAAAACCACAGATTTATAGATAAAATAAATCAAAATGTAGCACGCCAATATGCAAATAATGTGCAGAGAATTTGTTTGCAAATAACTTTATTTTCACAATAAAAGGATTTACCTCGACAACTGCAAAAACTGTATTTCATTGAAAATACACCACCTAAAATTAATTTTGAAATAAAAAGTAGATTTCCGCAAATATACATTTACAAATAAATGTAATTGTTTGTATTGCAAAGTTTCAATGAACTTTTATTTATAATAGCTATTTTTCACTGTACATATTGCCTTTTTGTTGATTTTATTTTGGAGTAGATAATGGATGATACATGTGAGTTCAATTTTTAATAGGTGCACATATTATTTAAAAAATGATTTAAAATATTCAAAATTCATTTAAAGTATTTAGATTTATAATTAATATTTTAGAGCAAGTCGGGAGAATCACGGCAAACTGCAGGAATGGATTCTATAGGTCAAAATAATAAGAAAAAACTCAAAAAGTATTTCTCGATTTTATTCATTATATCAATATACAAGGTGTTTGGAAAAGTTAGGTACAAAATTTAAGGAGGTGAAAGTAGAGCCAAAAATAGTAATAAAAGTCGCTATAAACATTGGCCCTCCGGAGCACCGTTACTGAGATATGGCCTTCCAAAGGAGTCTTATCATTTGGATATTTTTTAAAATAACTTTTTCTTCTGATTAAGACAATGGAATGAAAATTATAGGTAATAATTATATATATCAAAATCGGTTATAAATAAGGATACTTTTCTAACTACCCTTAACATGTCCCTACTTTTTTTTTAATTCTGCGTAGTTTAGTCAGAAATGATTATTTTTTAAATAATGTATGGCTCAGAACAGTAACTTTTTTTTAACGTTTTCACAAAGTAGGCATCTTTCATGGCGACAGTTTCGTTGTAATGATACTAATGATTGTCACTTTCGCGTGCCGTTTAAATTCTTGTTTCTTTGTCTTCTTAGTTGTGATCTTTGTGCTTGACTTTGCTTTCACTCGATTTTTTTACAACCATGAACCATCATGAGCAGACGCTCTTCTTACACTCGCAGTAGGATTATGTTAAAAAAATCCTAAAATTACTTCGTCTAAATCATGCCTACGCCTCCTTGGACGGCCAAATTCACGATATCTTGGAGTTAGGCTCCTGATTCCACCGTTCATGCATGCATTTTTCCAAACAATTTTGCAGAATCAGGGAAACATTGCCGATACTCTTTTTGAGCCGCCAAACTATTTCCATTACAGAAACCATAAATAAAATGCATATCGGCATATTCACGGTTTGTAAAAGCATGATGGTTTATGGTTGTAAAAAAATTGAATAAAATGCAAAGATCACAACTAAGAAACGTAAGACCATGAAAGGTGCCTACTTTGTGAAAACGTTAAAAAAAAAGTTACTGGTCTGAGCCATACATTATTTAAAAAATAACTATTTCTGACTAAACTTCTCAGAATTCGAAAACAAAGTAGGTAAATTTTTTCTTCAAAAAAGTCTAATTAATTACAAAATAATATTATTTGCTTCATAATTCAAAGGAATAAAAAAAAATTGGGTTAAGGGTTAATGTTAAGGGTACTTAGAAAACTATCCTTATATTATAACAGATTTTGATGAAACTTATGATAGTTAAAGACCCTAATGGTATGATTATTACCTACAATTTTCATTCCATTATTTTAATCAGAAAAAAAGGTTATTTTAAAAAATATCCAAATGATAAGACTCTTTTGGAGGGCCATATCTCAGTAACGGTGCTCCAGACGACCAATGTTTCTAACAACTTTTTTACTATTTTTGGCTCTACTTTCACCTCCTTAAATTTTGTACCAACTTTTCCAAACACCCCGTATATCTATTTCGTTCTCACTTTCGACAGAAAATTTATGTTTTCCTGTTGTTGATTTTGTTATTAACAACAAATTTCCTTATTTTTCTATTTATTTTGTTCATAAAGTTTTTCTTTATCTTTTTCTTGACTTTGTTCTTTAACGAAAATTATGTTGTTTTTTATTTGACGTTTCATGAGAATATTCAATATTTACTTTGCTTCTGATTTTAATCTTGAAAAAAAGTTAACTCGGCGCTATGTTCTTGGGAACTAAACCAAAATACAGCATTTTTTTATTCGAAAACGCTTGAAATCCTTTAAAATGAATTGACCAATAAATTTTACAATTTCATTAAATACTTTTAGAGACAAATATACGTTTCTAGATTCTCTTGACACCTAGACCCCAATTCAAAATATAAAATATAACCTGTTCGACATAAAAACATAAATTTAACCGAAATCATTTCTGTATAGAGTTTAATGGATCGAAAAGGTTTAAATGCATTTACACGGCTTTATTGCTTTGGTGTGACGGCTGAGCAGGCATTTTCCCGTACAAAAATCACCATTTAATGGCATATTTTCATGGTGCCGGCACTTCAAAACGAATTGGGAATCCAACTTTGGACGGAATTGGAAGTAATGAAACAAGTTTGCGTGTAATTACAATGGGGTATTAATTAACCTGGCGAGGGTTATTTGTCCTTAAACAAGGGATACCGAACCCACGAAATAGATATTAATGGTTTATTTTAGATCAAAACTTAGGCTGGCCATTATATCTTTATAAAATTTGAAATAATGGAAAAATAATGTTGGTTAATTAGAAAAGCTTAGAGTATAATTCACTGATTCCTAATGATGCTTTAGATATTTTGTTTATCTACAAGATGTTCAAAACATAAAATTAGTCCCCTTTATAACTAACAAAGTAGGATGTGCAAAACAGCGTTATAAACAGATTGTCCCAGGGTCAGACAAAAGCCGCTCGGGAATTCGCTCTTTTTGTATTAAATACAGCTTATTTTTACGATAATTTTAAAAAAATCAATTATCCTCTTTGTTGCCAAAATAACTTTTTTTATAACGTTAATTGTTAATTAACTATTGGACGTATCGAATCGGGATATTAGAGACAATTAAAGAAAGGATTAAACTTTTATTTCCAGAAAGTTTTACTTGATAGTTCACATAATAAATGCGCTAGCAGCAGTAAAAGTTAACGGTAATAAAACTCTAATTCGACTGGACTAAATTCATTTTATTCAAATTTGATATGCAGTTTTAGTTTTTGATTATTCATACACATATGTGAAAGCCATAGTTTCTTTTATATTCAAGGACATGGTTCGAGGGTGAATTTAATAATTTTCGATTGTATTTTTTTATATTCCAAAAGAATCAAAGTGCAATACCTAGAGCAAACTAAAGAGTTTACAAAAAGTATAATATTCTTGCTATTATTATTTATGAGAACGGTTTTCTTTGCCTTTATTTCGTTCTTTAGACAGGTTTTTCTCTGCTTCATTCTTAATTTTGTTCTCTTCGCAAAACTGTTTGGGTTTTATTTTCGGATCTGTTTATTAGGAGACATTACGCTCGTATTTCTTTTATTTTCATAATATGAAGGAGTAAATAAAATGATTTGCCAGACATTAATTTCGCATTCTACATTACAGTTTAACGAAACAGACTCTTAAAACATCTGTGCGATAGATTCGTTTTCGAAATATTAAAGCAATACCCACCTGACAACTAAATTATCAGATAATGCAGTGTTTCAACATTATTTAACATTCTCATTATGTCAGGTATGTGTTTTGTATTAATACTGAGACATATCATCTTTAATTTTTATCTTGGATAATAGTAATTATTATTATTTACTACATATTGCTAGAAAAATTCAATGCTAATTGGGGTATGCAGCCCATAAAGTAGTTGTTTCCTGCAATATTAACAGTTGGTAATCTTCTGAGGTTAGACATCTTTTGCCTGCCTAAATTTCTGGTATTTTTTTATTTTTTGAATTTATTAAATGAGCTCAATATCTTTATAATAAAGTAAAAATTAAGTGTACAAATTATAATTTTTAATAAACCTATTTTTTCCGCACAACTATAATCGACCGCCAAAAAATATCTTTAGATTAGTGTTTTGCAAGCATGCTAAAATTATATCAGGCTGTTCATGTTTTTAACTCTAGTTAGTTTCATCTACGTTATTAGATTCTACGTAAAAATACTTATATTTTTATTTCTTAAAATGTTCGTTACAACAAAGAATTTCTGCATATGATACAAAATATATAAAACTGAAGAACACCCTGTATTGCCGCCTTTGTGGTTCAGTTACACTGTTAGAAAAATTGGACTTATTTTTACTCAATTTCACTCAATAATGTATCAGTTTCTGTCCACACCCGATTAAGCGTTTTTCTCTATTATTATGAGTGCAACTAAGAATTTGCGAGTAAAATTATCAGTTTTAGTTCAAATATTATCAAAGTGTAAAATTACACAACCCCACAAAAAAAAGTGGAATATTTAAAAGACAGGACCCTGATATCTATATGTTTTTGGGTTCGCTAAATCCGAATCCGGTGTCCGTTAAGGTTAGTTCAAAGTCAAATGCAGAGAATTATTTGCCAACAAAGTATACCAATATATCTGTATGTTTTTGGGGTTGCTGAATTCGAATCACGTGTCTGTTTGACAAAATCAGATCTGGTTGAAGGTCAGTTCGAGGTCCTCGGATTCGGCTTCAGCGACCCCAAAAACGACCTCATTTAACCTTGAACTGACCTTAAACCAGATCTGATTATGTCAAACGAACACGGGGTTCGGATTCAGCAACCCCAAAAACATACAGATATATTGGTTTACTTTGTTGGCAATTGATTATCTATATTTGACCTTGAATAGACCTTAACTCAGAGTCGGGTCAAATGGACACCGAATTCGGATTCAGCGATCCCATAAACATGTAGATACCAGGGTCTTGTCTTTCGGATATTCTACATTTTTTTTGTGGGACAATCGGAGAGTTATTGCTTTTTGCGTGAAATTATTGTATTCCTTTTCATATCGTGCCCTAGATTTTTTTCAGGAGTAAAACTCGTGTTGATTCTTTCACTGATACTTCTGATATTTCCCTTTCAGAATTGTTCGAATATAGGCCATATTAAAAAGTTACAAAAGTCATACCAAAATGGTTGTAGATTGTACTTTTCTGTGGTAACTGGGCTTTTGCAGCATTCGATTGATTGAGATCTTCAGTCTCGTATGGTAAAAACCTAGTTACCATACTTTTTATGTAATATACTATTATTTAACAACTTTTGAGGTACCTTCTTATTTAGCATTTTAGTTGCATTGTAAGAGGCCACACGGAGTAAGATTTGTAAGAGCAGCAACAGTCGCTGACTGAATTTAAATGATTCTGTGATAAAATGATCCTACCAAATCAAAACTATGTCCCAAAAACAACGATCCGTAGCCAATTCAAACCTTTCAATTTCCTCAGCGCAGCGTTGGAACTTATCCGGCATGTTCACTGTCTTACCCACGTCAGTCGTTGCGCTACAATTTGCGCGGCCCATAAATACGGCTCTTAGTTTTGCAGTAAATTAAAGCCTCCGGCCATAGACGGGGCAGCAGATCCAGCGGACCCGCTGCCGAGCTTCCTAGTCGGGAATGAGGAAGCGTCCTCGGGGGACACTCGAAGCAAACAATAAATTTCACACTATCTCTTTTGTTTCGCGTTTTCGTTGCGTTAGAATTCTTTTCTCCCCCGCCGGTTAATAACGCTCCATCGTAATTAAACTCGAACTTGTTTCATTATACCGAATCCCATCGAAAGTTGGTTTCTCCGATCCGTCGGTCGGCGTCGGGCAAATATTCATTAAAATACTTCCTCCTGTTGTACGTTTTAAATGTCAGTAAGCGTTGTTGCGAATTTACGGGAGCAGAAATGCGAAAAGCAATGAATTAATAGGTATACGATGGTCAGAAAAAAGCCACAGCGAATTTACTACGGCATGTCCTAGTTATTAGGTGCTCGGAAGGTGCAAAACTGTTAAAAAATTCAAGACGTAATATCACTTCCAATGAAATAATAGTTGTACTTTATAACATATGATATTGTGGGAAACAACTACTCTGCTGACTACAACCCTGTCCAGCATTGCATTACACCCGCAATGTCTAGTGAAGAGCTAAGCTTATTCGTCCGCAGAATCGCTGGACATTCGAATTTACTTCTTATAGAGAGACGACCGACGAACTATTTAGCTATATGCTTGTTTATCGATATATCTTAATACACACTGTGTTTCCAGATGGGGTACCGCACTCTTGTAAACTTTTTTATTGTTGATTTTTCAAGAAAAAGTTATTCTTGATAAATAACTTTGCTTATCTTGGGAAACCATGGGCTAATCAAATATGTAATAATAATAAACATATAGGGCGTAGAAAAAATGTTAAAATATGAATTTTTCCTCAAACAAAGTGCCTTTAATTTTTGTTTTCGTTAAAAACTGTATTTAACAAAGTTCGAGAACTCAAGAAATGCTTAAAAACGAGGTTTAGACAAAAAAGAAGAATAATCACATTTTGCAAATAAGAAGATGCGATTTTTAACTATCTTACTTAAATAGACAGAAATTATAAAAAATAAGTAAACTTTTATATTAAATTTAATATAATATAAAAATAGCTCGGTAAAACAATTTCCTGGTTGGTTGCCACGTCGTCGGTTTAGGTTTCTTGACGTTTCGAGAGATATATCACTCTCTTCCTCAGAAGTAACTCTGAAAGTTTTTGAACGTCAAGAAATCTAAACCCACGACGTGGCAACGGACCCGGAAATTGTTGTACCATTAATAACTGCTACGGTAACTAGCAAAGCAAATAAAAGTGGCTTTTCTAATTAAAAAATAGAAATAATAAATTAGAACTGGAATTAACAACGACTACGGAGCAAGTCCTATGCAACTAGTAAACCTACAAGTGATACACATTTTTCTAACCTTTTCCTAAATTCCTTGTACACAGACGAAATAATTTCTTCGTTTGTGGTGGAACAGCTTATCGTCAAAACCGTTTGATTATGCATTTTTCTTCCATAAGAAATAATCTAATGGGGACAAGTCGGGTGCCCTGCACGCCAAGGTATTGGTCCATAGCGCACACTTGTTCAGAAAGTGAACGTCAAGCCAGTTTCTCACTAGAAGTGTGGAATGTGCAGGGCATCCGTCTTGTTGAAATATTAGTTTTCTTCTGAACTTTAAATTTTCGCTATCTAGTTCTGCCAAAAGTATCCAAAAGTATTGGACATTTCCAAATACGAATTTTGATGAAGATTTTCCACCAAAAAGTAAGGACTAATTATTTTGTGATACATTACGCCACGCCAGACATTTAGTTTTTTAAATTTTTTTAAATTTGAATTATCTTTTGCTCAGTATCTAGTCTAATTTTAAGAAGAAACCACGCCATTAGTTGTGAATATTGATTCGTCAGTAAATAAAATATTTTGATGAAAGAATCTGTTTCTATTTCTCGTCCATTGCCAAACAAAAATCCAAACAACGAGCAATTTATGATTTGGTTTGGACAGATTTTGTTGTATACTAACATTCTTTGACTGTGTGATGTGATCTGCCAATATCTGTTTCCTAATCTTTTCTTGAGTAATGTCTTTGGATTGTCTTGTACAGAGTCCATAACTACAACAGTAGCAGCATCATTATCATGGTTTTATTTTTTTTCATCTTTTTAATATTCTTTACATCGCCAGATATATCGAATTTTATAATTAGCTTGTGAACTGATCTACGAGTAACAGTTACATTTGGATACTTTTCATTAAAAATTTGTATAGCATATCGATATGGAACATTACCGAATCCATAACATTTCACAAGATAAATTTCGTTAGGGAAAATGTCACGTTTTCTAATTTTTGGACGCCCTGTATGTTTATTACAAATTTGGTTACTGCTCATGTTTTTCCAAGATAAGTAAAAGTTTTTATCAAGAATAACTTTTATTCGAAAAGTTAACAATGAAAAAGTTTACAAGAGTGCGGTACCCCATCCGGGGACACACTGTATATCTTTAGGATTTTAATATATTTTTTTGTATGCAGTTTAATATATAATAATATATGGCAAAATAACTGTTTAAAAAAAAATTGAAGTTATGTAACTCCATTAATATCATTTTCGAAAGAACAACTTGTACTTGTATTTTGTATTAGAATCCTTAATTTTTTGTTCATTATTTCCAGACTAAATTTACAAACAATTACAAACATTACCTATATGCGTATTATGTTCCAGCGCTACTCATACATATTTACAAGCACTTAGCTTCAAGTTTTCTTACTTTTCTTGGCTATTTTCTTCTAACATTTCTTCCTAGTCCATGATTCCTAATTTGGTCAAATTATTCTTTGAAAGGGTTGTTCCTTTCTTCTCTTTCCTCCTCCTGTATTCTTTTAACTCATTTGTCGTCGAACATCCAGCTATATGTCGCAACTACCTGGATCTTTGCACCTTTACTGTTTCCAAAATATTTGTTTTTTAAATAGATCTTCTACATCTTTATTTGTCCTTGTATCTCCACCTTAATTGTTCCACATATTGTATTCTTAAAATTTTCTTATAGCATTCTTCGAGTTTACTTTCCTTACAAAAGAACACAGATCTAATATTTTTTATCTTATTTTCGCCAGGGAGTTGGAAAATAATTCAAAAGTAGGAGAATTACAAATATTAATTAAATTTTTGGACTAACTAATTAGATTATATAGTAAAACATATTTCTGCTATAGCTGGCTATGAAAATAAAACTTAGAGAAACAAAAGCAATACGTACAATAGAAAATTAAGGTAACAAATTGAAGCCATTTTCTGTGGTGATATCGTTTTATAGTTCAACCAAATTATAATTGAGAGAAAATAAGTGCCTTTAGATGACTCCTTTTATTCTCATATCCCGTCTAAGACCCAGTTAATCCGGTGGAAGTTTACCAAAGTTGGACATAACTCTGCTCTTATTTAACTTGGCACTAAGCGTTCCTTAATGAAGGTATCAGGAGAAATGCCGGATGTGACTAGGCTAATTATATTTATTCAATTTGTAGAATTAATTGTTCTCAATCTTGTTTGAGTTCGATACGTGGGACAAACAACCATAACCTAATGAATATATGTTCGCCTTTATACACAAAAAAGAGGAAGTCAAATTTATAATTTAAAGTACTGAGTTTAATTTAACTTTGTTAACAAATAATTTAATTTAAATGGAACATTTTTCGTTCAAATCCAAAAATAAAAATAACAAAATAATGTGTGTTTCTAGAAAGGGACCAAAGTTATTGAAGCCAGAACTATCTAAAGCACCACAAAGTGATCATAGTAATTCTTTAGACATCCTCACAAACTGAAGGAATCTGCAGAAGCGTTTCTTCTGGAGGAATGTAGAATTCTGTATAACAATAAATATGAATCGAATCAAAAGGTCACCAAAAAGAGTTTTCTGGATTCAATTCGTATTTATTTAGGAACAAAATCCAATAGTTTGAAGTCTTCAACTGTGTGATTAAAGTGGTCGATAATAAAATCAGCTTGATTGAATGTAAATAAAGTATTTGTTAAATGACAAAGTACCGGCTATAAACAAACAAAAAAAGCAAGCGTTTCTTCCTGAGCTCCTTACTACTTTTGCACATTACAACATTTTTCGAATAAAGGTAATTATGATAATTGGATTAGCACATACTTCTGGTTTCCAGACCTGTCTAACGTTTCCATAAGTGATGTGGAGACCAAAGATTCGTTCATAATTGTCAATATTTACGATTTTGAAACAAAATTCAAAGAACAATTGCAGTTCTCAACAATAGCGACATGATTCAGATGAAATTTATCGCAAATACATGTCCGTCTTCTAAGCAAACATCAAGCTTTTAAAGTCACAGTTGGACAATGCAGTGTTTTTTCGGAAAGTTCTTAAATTAATTATGTACCATTCGATGAATTCTATAGAACCGTTTTAACAAAGTGCACATATCGATCCAATTGCTCAACAAATCTTTGAGGTTCAGAGATCGACGGAAAAGATGTAAAGTAAATGACACCTATTAGTTGAGGTTATGTTATGGTTATGAAACTTGTATTGGTTAAAATAACAAACCATAATAGTAACGGAATTAGTTGTAGCATTTCAAAAAGTAAAAAGGTAAATTTTAGACGAAAACATTATGTTATTTTGTAAGTCGTAGCACAAAAATATTAACTCAATGGTTTCAAAAACCAAATTAAACTGACACAGATAACGGTTGGGGCAAGTGAAACTATTCAAGTTATTTATTTATGACAGAGTTTGAACTTTTTATTATTTTAGCAAATAATGAGATCAGAAAAAAATTAAAAAACTATCAGAGCGTTGTTTTAATTTAAAACATTGATGTTCCATCACTTATCCAATTTATTAGTGACGTCATTTCGATTCACTACACTAATTCATCGATTTTTTCCCGATGAATTTAAAAATTTGCCCATCGCTTTCACTGCTTTAAAAAAATGACGTTCTTTTGACACTTGAGAGTATTAAAATATTACATATTTTTAACGTTGGTAAAAAGTAGATTTTTCCACCCGAAACGCAATGCATTGAAAAAGTTAAATTTTAAGAAGTATACAGTGTTCATAAAGTTATTTTTTTATGCTGGTAATGAAAAAAATATGTTTTATTATATTCAACATATACATACTATTAAAAATTGTGGCGCATATGTAGAAGATTAGTATAAACCTCCTAAAAACGTTTTCCGAAACACGACATCCACTTGATTTCAACGAAGGAATGTCGATTCTTTCATTTTAATATCGAAGAAAAATGTTCTATCATCTTTGATTTCCGTCATAAATCAAATGTAATTAGAAAAGTTAAAGTAGGGAAACTCTTATTAATTCTTATTTTTGCCGAAAAAATATTACGTGTCATTCTTCTTAGATGAAACATTTACTTCTCGTACTGTCTGGATTTCCCCGTAAATAATTTTGAGTCGTATGCATAATCCAACAGAAACAAAAATATCCCGGTACATAGTCTCGCAGGACTTGTAGCATACCCGGACCCAAGGGTACTTGTCTTAACATATTTGCGAGGTCTCAGATCGCACTGCACAGAAACTTAGTTGGATGAAGTGGAATTGCTCATGGAATTAATAATTTCGTTCGTGTGGGCAATTTTTTGTCCAATATATTTAGAAAATCTAAGCAAGTTAGATACAATATTTTTGCACTGTACCAGTTATATCAGTTTTCTTCAAGGTGTAAGACTGACAATATATTAAAAATAAGGAAAAAAGCCATATTTTTACCACGTTGTTTATGTTACGTGAAATTCACTGGACAACAAAGGAAATGTATATTTTCTGATGTTTTTATGTTCTCCGTGATATTTCAATGCGAAAAATTTAAGGACGTTCTAGTTTAGCATTAGGCTTCGTCACTTCTTGAATGGATCTAATGGATTGCCTTACTAAAACTGCGATTTTTTGTCTTTAAAACGCCAGCCTTAAGAAGTGTGTGTGTGTGTGTGTATTGCACACATTACGTTGAAATATTAGCAGGAAGATTAGCAAATTATTTTTACTTATGCAAAACTCTTATACCTATAATATATGTTTTTGGAATCAGTTTTAATGGTGTCATTTATAATCTAAAGTCTGACTTACATGAAACTAAGGTTGTTGCATTTATGATTTTTATCTGCATTTTATTTATAAGCCAATATTAAAATTAACAGGCTGGAGACAAGAAGAAAGAAAATAAAATGTAAAGTCCAACAATAACGCTTACCGCATACCTTTTACGAATGAAGCAACATTCTCCCGTGACGGCATAACTAATGCTCGGAGCTCTCACGCAAATTCAAAAGTAATTTTCGGCATAGGTTTTTGGTAAACGCGTGTTGTGGTAGGATCAATAGTTATTTTATTGGCCCCTTCATTCCCATCCTAGAAGATGTTACTATAAACATGAGAATGCGAATATACTGCCAGTACGATGGAGCTCCTGCACATTTCGCTCGTCCTGTCAAGCTACATTTGAATTAAAGGTTTCCAGGGCGTTGGATTGGCTGCTGTGGTCCTATTCGGTGGCCTCCAAGATCTCCAGACCTCACAGCACTAGATTAGTGTTTATGGGGCTGGTTCAAAAACGAAGTGTAAAAAGTTACAGTGAACACTCGGGAGGTACTAATTCGACACATCATGAATTAACAGAATATCAATAAATTATTATTTTTTTTGAAATGTATATCATAGTACATTTTGATGTGTAGAATCATTTCCTGGCTTTTGGTGAGGTTCTCCCTACTCACCCTTTATAGAGCGATAACAGTATTGGTATAGGACATAGAAATTGGGTAGGGACAAGTCCTCCCGTTGTATCGCGCTGTTATAGCATTTTTTTGCAAAGGTGGTGTATACTTATAATGATATTCACTGAGATTTAATTTATTGCAACCTAGCAACGTCTTAATTATGAATTACTGTTACTTGGGCGTTTTTGACGGGTCTAATTTCTAATTTACTCATTAATGTTTAAGAAATAGATTAAACAAAGCAAACTTTTTTATATTTTTATATCTATTTATATCTATATATTTTTTATATAGATTCAAGAATTTTTTCACTTAAAGTAAAAAATAAGGCGAATTTTGTAAACATTTTGTTATTATTATTTAATCATTTATGATCTTCAAAACATTATTGATAATGTTAATTTAATATAATCAGCATTGTAATGGAAAATCCTTAATATGAAGAGCTATATGCTCTATAAAAAAATTGTTTCTGGTCCACCCAACTGGAACACTGGAACTTTAAAAAAAACTCAATGCTACAGATTCCACTGTACAGGGTGTCCCACTAAGGTTGGCCAGGTACGATATTAAAGAAAGCATTAGCCCTAGAGCTTCGGGAAATAAATTTTGATGAATAAATCGACAAGAGACGTTCTTTTAAAATAACGTCATCTATCGGTTTCCATATTGAGGTAAATGACATTAAGCATCCACCACGAGATAAAGCATGAAAAGACCTTTCCAACGAGGCATAACACTATGGGCTTTTGATGAGCCTGTCATTAAAAAAATGCATTTTTCTGATCAGACATTGGGGGCTTTCCCCACTCTTTCTGTCGAGAGATAGAACAAAATGTCAAGAACAAAAGTTATGCGCAATGGATTTGGTTTATTTTGTACTATTTAATATATCTGAGTAGGAAACATTTCTGAGAAAAATTCAACTATATGTTTTGATAGGTTGATTGCACCCCCTAGCGGCCGAGGTACGAACTTGAAAACTATTTCCAGCGATTTCTTTTGGTCGATTTAATGATCAAAATTTGTTCCCCAAAGTTCTAGGGCCTATACTTTCCCTAATGCTGTACCTCGCCGACCTTGGTGGAACACACTGTACATAGTGTAAGTTTTGTAGACCCAATCCATGACATTTGAGCAATCAAAGTGACATATACGATATGAGAATTTGCACGATCGAAAATGAAACGTAGGACATACGCGTAACGTGTTTTTATTGCAGTCATGCTGTTTTTAGTAAAACTCTTCACTCAAATGATAGCCCAGTCGAGTTGTTATTTAACCGGGAAAAAATTAGGGACCACAATTTTATTGTTCTAACCTTTAGGGGGGGGGGGTCAATAGTAGTGTAAATTCAGAATCGCGACTGAATTCCACCCTTGCATCAGCCGCCATCTTGAATTTAAGGAAAAATCGTTTTTGCTCAATATCTCGGCCATTTTCAACTTTACAACAAAAATGGTAAGGACGTAAGTTGTTGCAAATGCGATTTCCTACAACTTATTTCCTACAAATTTTATCGTGCGATCGATATTTTTCAAGTTAAGGGGGAAAATAGTGACAAAGTATAATTATTTAATTATCTCGTTTGTTATTGACTTTACGACATAAATGTACATAAACAAAGTTGGAAAGAATTATATTTTCTACAATTTTGGCCCCTTTGCTCAATATCTCGGCCATTTTCAACTTTACAAAAAAATGATACGGACTTAAGTTGTTGCAAATGCGATTTTCTACAACTTCTTTATTTACAAATTTTATCGTGCGATCGATATTTTTCAAGTTAAAGGGGAAAATAGTGACAAAGTATAATTATTGAATTATCTCGTTTGTTATTGACTTTACGACATAAATGTACATAAATAAAGTTGGAAAGAATTATATTTTCTACAGTTTTGATCACTTTGATTTTTTCGCTACTACCAACATTTAAGGTCCTATGCTTGCGGTAAAGGCGCATAGCAATATGAAAATCGTTTTGGCAAACTCCTTTCCACACCACCACCGGGGTAGTTTCAGGCGCGTTTTTTTTTTACGTGGTATCCCCAACAGGCCTAATCCACGTGTCATTGATTGCAAGATAGTTGCGACTTCTGCCGTCTTCATCTTTATAAACGTTTCTTGCAAGCGTTAAAGGTGTAAGCCATGTTTTTTTAAGATTTATTTTTTCTTATATAGTTTGGACCATTCTTGTTCATGGCCAGCTGCCGGTGACGTCAGGCCTATAGAATGTTGATACCTTGAGTTTAGTTAGGCTTGCCATAGGCGTAGGACCTTAAATGTTGGTAGTAGCGAAAAAATCAAAGTGATCAAAATTGTAGAGAATATAATTCTTTCCAACTTTATTTATGTACATTTATGTCGTAAAGTCAATAACAAACGAGATAATTAAATAATGTCACTATTTTCCCCCTTAACTTGAAAAATATCGTTTGCACGATAAAATTTGTAACTGAAGAAGTTGTAGAAAATTGCAATTTCAACAACTTAAGTCCATACCATTTTTGTTGTAAAGTAGAAAATGGCCGAGATATTGAGCAAAAACGATTTTTCCTTAAATTCAAGATGGCGGCTGATGCAGGAGTGGAATTCAGTCGCGATTCTGAATTTATACTACTATTGACACCCCCTAAAGGTTAGAACAATAACATTGTGGTCCCTCATTTTTTCCCGGTTAAGCCCTTTTTTTGTCTAACGCAACTGGACTATGAGTGAAGAATGACTTTTTAAACTTGTATCTGAAATAATATGCCTCTCATATTCATGTGTAATATAACTTTTTCACTCGTGGACAAAATTTCCACTAACGAAACGTTTTATTATTAATATTTATTAATTACTGACTAATTTATGTGCAGCCATTAAGTATTATCCAGTAGTTTAAACGAAAAGACTACGTTAAATCTGGGACTAGCAAGTAATTACCGTGAAATATTTACCACTCCAACTTTGACTGACATGTGCTTTATCCATTTTTAAAGGTGTAACTTCTAAAAGGGAGCGCACTACTACAAATATTAGCTCAGAACTACGTACATAAAAGCTTATTAATATTTTATACTTAAACGGTTGTTGGGCTGTCGATGCTGAAAAAATTGAATAATTAATACCCCGTAATCCGTTCACAAAGGAGAGCGGAGCGTTTATATTTACAACCTGCCATTAAATAAATCGGATTTTATACTACGAACAGGTAGTCAGTTTTTTAAATATCGTTCGTGACTGAAACAGAAAAGGTGTAATTAAACTTTTTATTTGGTTTAAAATTTCGTTGTAATATTGGTACGTACTGCATTATATCAGGGTAGAACTATTTAATGGGATAATTCAGGGATATCGTAAAGTGTCAGAGATACAGGGTGGGTGAAATTACAAAGGATTTCCCAATATTTTGATGAAATATCTCCCAAAATATAATGAAAAAATATGCTTGACTTATTTTGTAATGTAACTTATTTACCTATAAATATAATTTAATAAAATTCAATTCCCTAGATACATGAATTTCAACCTACTACCAACATATTACCACTGTTTTTGAAGTGGTAAATTTAAAAAAATATTACTCATATTTATAATCATCAATCTATGTCTCAGTTAAATATTGCAATACTTTTTTGAAATTTGAGCCACCTTGCGCAATTCTCAATATGCTTATAGTTTTCTATTAAATAATTATTTTAATCCGGTATACTAAATTAATTATTTCTTACGCAGATCGCTGTCTTTATAACAGACTTCAGTTAAATTATTATTCACATGGTGCATTTGGTGCAAAAAAATACAAATTTAGATGATTTTTAGACGAAAATGCAAAATGTTTAAGTCGACATTAAACAAAATATTTATATGGTACAATATATCTGTTTATAAACTCATAACATTTCTATACAACGTGTCCCAAAAGTATGGAAACAGCACAATAACTTTCGAAAAATGCATTTTGAGAAAAAATGATTCAGACAAAAGGTTTAGGATTTTTTCCTGGCTATTCAATGGTGACCCTAGATTTGACCTTGACCTTCAAGGTTATTTCAAGGTCAAGTAAATTTTTCAAATGTGATGCCCTACTTTTGACCCCGGAAATGAAAAGAGCGTAAAATTTTACGTTCAGATATGTCCTTGACCATTTTCCAAGATGGCGGATCCAAGATGGCGGACGCGATTCCAAAAAATTAACCGATTTACGCCAAATTTGGTATAGGGGGTTTTTTGGGGTTGCTGACTACGAATCTGAAATCTGTTTTTGAGGAATTTTAGTCCAAGATGGCGGACGCGATTTCAAAAAATCAACCGAATTTTGCCAAAATTGATATACGTAGTGCGGTTTTTGAAGGTGAAGGTCACGGTCAAATCAAGGGTCACCATCAGATATTTCAGATCATTTTTTTGCAACCCGTTGTTTTCAATACAGCGCGCCAAACCATGCGTGACCTCGATTTGACCTTTAATGACCATCAGAGGTCAAATTCGGAAAATGGTCAAAGATATATCTGAACGTAAAATTTTCCCCTCTTTTCATTTCCGGGGTCAAAAGTAGGGCATCCCATTTGAAAAAATTAACTTGACCTTGAAATAACCTTGAAGGTCAAGGTCCAAGTCAAATCTAGGGTCACCATTGAATAGCCAGGGAATAATCTTAAATCTTTTGTCTGAATCATTTTTCCTTAAAATGCATTTTTCGAAAGTTTGCTGTTTCCACACTTTTGGGACACCCTATATATGTATAATATAGAACCATTTACAAGGTGTTCTCAAAGTTGTGTAATTTATTTTAACAGCTGGTAGAACTCGTAAAAAAGTAGATTTACCAAAAATCGTTTATATTAAAAATTGCAGAAGAGAGTTATCAAAATCCTGATCTACAAAAATTGTTCAAATTGTTCTACAAAAATTGTTCAAAATTGTTACCATTTGTTTACACCATTTATATTTTTTCAGCGCAGTGGTCGAAAATGACAATAAATCAAAGTTTATGTTATATGTTTTAAAATTTCAATGTTTTTAAATAATTGTTAGTAATGACTTTATTTGGCAACTTTTATATAACCGATTTTGGTAAATCGACTTTTTTTTAGGAGATCTACCAGCTGTTGAAATAAATTACACAACTTTGAGAATCTCCGATATATCGTAACCAGACTCATTTTGAAAATAAAAACATTTCGTTTCGGACCAAAAGTCCGTATATAAAGGGGGGAAATATCTTGTGAATATTTTATGATTTATAGATTTCCGCTTCTTTTGTTAATTATAATATTTAATAATATTTTTAGTCCTTACTTTACATTCACATAATGAGAGGTGATTCCAGTTAATGTTAATTAACAAATATTTAAAAAACTATTATTTTTTCATTAACAGTTACAAATTAATGAGAAAATTATCTTTACATTAAAAGTATATAAAAAAGTTACACAAAATGTAAAATTAAATTAACTATTTTCCTTGTTTTTGCATTCTTAACATCATTCCCAAGTAATTATGATGATAACTATTATTATTTGTATCATTATTGTCATTATTACTATTCTTATCATTATCATCATCACCATCATCAGCATCATCCTCATAGCCATCATCTTCATCCTCGTCCTCATTGTTATCATCACCGTCATCGTTGTCATTGTTATGTCTATTGTCGTCGTCTTCGTTTGTCATTGTTGTCCACGTCATCGTCACCATAGTTATCGTGATCATTGTCATTATCACTATCGTCATCGTCATCATCATTATAGTCAGCGTTATCATCATCCTCGTCATCACCATCATCGTAATCGTTATCATACCTCTATCATTATCATTGTTACCATCATCATAACAATAATTTATTATTACTTAATTTTCTCACAATTGCTGATGACAGTAAGTTTTATTTCGACAAGACCAAAACTATATCAGAAGTATTTTTGGTTTGAGAAAGATCTTTCAGTGATAACAATAATTACCATCATTTTTTATCATTATTATTCCATAGCTACTTAAATATAAAATAAAATGTGTAACTTGATTAGTAAAATTAAATCAAAATTAGTACGGTTTCAATACTGTGCGTGTCCAAATGTACATCACATGTTAATTTTTTATGACATTTACGGATGGCGACTGAAAAATGTGTAAGAACAATATAGTGTTACGTAGATACTAATTGTTGATAAAGTGATACATGCATAATAAAACAAATTAAAAAAATAAATTGTGAGGTACGTATAACTAAAATTTCTTAATACAGATATTTCGTGTCATATTTATTATAAATTATCAGGTTTTATCCCATCCTGTATTGTTTCCTGTCATCAAAAATTGACTTGTCTTCTAAAATTAAAGAAAAAGTCTAAGTGTAGCAGTGTGGCCAAACGTAAAAAACACGCTGTACATGCATCGCAATAGTTTTCGGTGGCTTTTAAAATCTGAAAAATCCGGGCCGAATTTTCATTAGCCCTTTGATGTATGCGAATGAACTCAAAGTGACGCATTAAAATTGTTCTGATTGTGATTAAAACATTGTAAATTTCCCATCAATTAAAAATCCAATTCTGTTTCGCCAGTGGTGAAAAATGAGGCGCGTTGACGGGTTATAAACCGACGAATCCCAATTAATATTAATCAGTAAAAATGGAATCGGACGAGTTATTGTTTGGTTATGGTGTAGAGCGCATTGCAAGCCCTGTAATCTTTCACGTAAATCGAAAAGTTTGAATATTTAAAAAAACAGTCATGTAACACTTAATTCATTGACATAAATACATTTAAACTACGTATTTCCCTATACGTACTTCAAAAGTGTTCATTTAATTTGAGAAACTATTATATTAATGTCATCATACAATTAGTCTATTTAATTTTAAAACCAACATTTGCTTTTAAAATTCAAATTTCAGCCTAACTTTTTACGAAAAGTTTCAGCGTACGCCTATGGTTTTCAACTCGAAGACCATTTTTGGCTATTCCTCGGCAGGAACTTATTGGAAAGTCCTTTTTTTATTACTTTCGACTTTCATCCGATCTGCATTTACTGATTAAAAGTTATTCAATGCGAGAAATGTGTCGGAAACTTAATTTTCCTTAGTGTGTCTTTCGTATCTTTGATAAAAAAGTTAAACATCTGCCTCTAAGCGGAATTTCATCACGCTGCCATTTTCATTTACGATACAGCAAACCGTTTATTCTTTTCTGGGGACTTATTATGTACCTACCACAGAAAGTGAAGCGCTTTTTACATCAAATTTTGAAAATAATGAAAAAGAATCACATCTCGTCGTGAAAATACTGCTTTATGAATATTTAATTTGAAATTTACGACGCAATATAGTCAGTAGTGAATATTGGCCTGGGAGACATAATACGTGTTTGTCTTCAAATTTATTATAAAGTTACTTCCGTTAAAATATATATAAAATTTAAAATTGACGTGTTTTAGGATTTTTTTTCAAAAGTCGTCCATTTTTGAAATAATGAATTTATTCCATACATTTGCATCATACTGTATGTATACATGTAATTAAAAAAAAGCATTCTAAAAAGCGACAAACATCCATTAAAGAAGAGACACAAAAAATTACAAAATATTGAGATGGCGTATAGAACTATTATGATATGATAAATATGACAAGGAAAAAATATAGCTACTGGTACTTTTTTCACTTTTTTATTTCAGTCAGACGCATGCGCATTTCGATATAGTGTTTACATAAAGCTCAAAATTCATTGTTTCGAATCAAATGCTACTGTCGGAATTGAATTGAATTGCTCTAGGAACAAAGCTATTATGTCATCCAGGAGTTACTAGAATGACTCATTGAATTGGATAAACAAAATAAAGATTTACCATATTCCTTGGCTAAAATAAAGAAATCGATAGCTACGTATTCGGTTTCAGTTCATTTTTATAAATATCAAAACCATTTAATAGAGGCCATTTGAGAGATTAATATTGGATTTGGAACCTTTACTTTCAGCCACACAGCCACACATTATCTTTTGAGTATTATCGATGAAATTTCTAGATTTTCATTTGCATTTCCTGATATGAGTGCTAATACAGATATAAAACATCTTAATAGTATTTTCTTACTGTGTGATATAGTTTTATATATCTACTTTGATCGCGGATATAATTTTATACCTATGGAATAGGTAAGAGTATCTTATTTCAAAAGGAATTGCAACTATAAATTTACTCTACATACAATCTCAGAAGAAATGGACTAGTGAAACGACTGAAAAAAAACCGGGAAAACTATCAGATCAGATATATATTTTATACTAAAAAATTATTGTTCGTCGAGTCCATACATGGCTTTGGAAACGGGGTTCTATTTGCTACGATTTAGAAAGCGACCATCGTTCGTAAACTAAAGTCAAACGTTGAAAGTTTTTTAATTTCTTCTCAAAAATTTCATTATGCAAAAGCGTACAAATTTCATGTGGTTGGAAAGAGCAGAAAAAATCTAACAAATCATGAAAGAAAATTTATATAATCTCATTTAAAAAAATATCGATGACGTCACCACTCCTCTACACTGTGACGAAAAAAAAAAAAAATTGTACGTCAGTATAAAGAAAATAACATCCCATTTAAAAATATACAGGGTGTAACTTAAGTAGTAGGTACGTTAAAATATTTAAGTGGGGTATTCCTGAGTTAATTCTAAGAAAAAAAGTTTATATAAAATCTTTGTCCGGAAATGCTTCGTTTCCGATATATAGGATGTTGAAATTAAAATAAACACAATCATTATTACAACAGCTGCTGAAAGTGGCTACCCCTGACATTAATACAAGCTTCTACCCTCCTCACCAAAGACCTCCGTACCCGTTGGAAAATACTAAGAATATTTCTTATCGTTTCGCAGCAATCTATTGTGGTTCCTTAACATTTCCTTGTCTTCAATGGGGCTATCATAAACTAGGGATTTTAAGTGACCCCAGATGATAAAACCGACGGGGTTGAGGTCGGGTGACCTAGCGGGTCAGTAGTGTGTACTTCCTCTACCGATCCATCTTTGGGCTTTTGCCACGTCTAAGCTTTTCTTGCTGCCGGACAAAAATGAGTAGACGCTCCGTCGTGCACAAACCAAGAATTAATTCGGATATCAACGGGAACATCCTCCATTAGTTGGGGCAACTCATGTTCTAAAAATGTTGATAGGTTCCATCCAATCGTAAAGGGAGGAAATAGGGTCCAATTAAATAATCCCCAATTATCAATATCCACACATTGACGGAGAATCTGTGTTGGAAATGAGTTTGCGTTATTGCATGTGAGTTATCCTCGGTTCAGATATGATTATTATGGAAGTTCATAATACCATTTCTAGAAAAATTAGCTTCATCTGTGAACAGGATACTGGATAAGAATTGAGGATGTTGTGCACTTTTCTCTGTAACCAATGTGCGAGTTCCATACGAATTTCTTTTAAAGCTTCCAGATTCAGAAAAGATTAGCAAATGCCACTGCACAAGGTGTCACGCGCTGGGAATAAGTATTTTGATACATGCGTCTTGCTTGGAATGAATTTCCGTCAGCTAAGCCGTACGCAGAAACCAATCAGCCATTTCAGCATTTGTAAAATCGGTCATAGTGCCAGAAAATTATTTTACAAACTTCAAATAATTTACAGCTTCCCACTGATTAAGTTTGACATAACAAAATTTGGATACGTTGTAACCAAGCGCATAGACAACTTTTGAACATAAAATTCTCAACAACTTCATTTAACGCCTAAGGGACCCAGCAAATTGCATCTTTGCAGAAATTTGCTAATTTCTCGAAAATGGTGGCTTCAAGCGTTGATAAGGAAGTCTACTTTTTTGCCTAAAAAAGATGTAGGCACACGGTTCATTCGTGAAAAATCACCAGAAGTCTTCTGTCAAAATAGTGATGGCAAATTAAAATGATAGCATACGTAGCGCCCTCTAAGTGCTGCACTAAAATTAATACCAAATTATGATTTCTCACGTCAAAAAACTTCCGGTTACCAAATTTTGTGCGAAAAATGTATCCTTGATTAAAAGTTATTTAAGAAAATTGAGAATAAAATTCTAATTTCAACACCCTGTATCTCAAAAACGGAGCATTTCCGGGCAAAGGTTTATATAAATATAAATCATTAAGTTTGGTCTGAGTGCAAGGCCACCTTTTTTGTGTGCCTCTGTATTGAAAATTTGCTAACTAAAGCCTACTAAGGAGGCCTATTACGATAGTAAAAACGTTCAAGTGGTATTCACAGCCAGCAATACTTTAGCGCGAGGAGACAGTATTTCACGCGGAGCAGATACACCCCCGCCGCGGCCGTGCGGCATCGGAATGCGTGCGGCACGCGATGCTAATCTCCCATTCATTCGTCCGATTCGTGTAACCGCATCCGAAATGAGCAGCAGTTTCTGAGATTACTTTTACTGCTGGCCCGGCCTACCGTGACCCTTAAAGACGCGCTGCAGTAATAGGCGCCAGTCACGACACCCCCTCGCCGAACAATGCCGGTCGGATCGCAGCCGCGTTGCTCTTTCTTCGGCGGGGCTCTGTAAGGACTGGGTAATTAGGGATATTTCGTCGGCGGGACTGGCGGCTGCGATATTATAAATTGCCGAGGAGAAAGGAAGGTTTTTCGCGAGGCGTTTGCGAACCTTCGTGGATTTATGCAAAATTAAAAAATAAAAGTAGAGAAACACTTAGTCCTAGCTGCCAACAATGTAGAAGTTAAACGTAAATGTATTTAAGGTGTCGTACCAGAAGAACAAAACGAACTTTGAAAAAATCACCTCAGTTTTGAAATCCAACACCAAAGTTACCATATTCGACAATGCGTAGGTATCTCTGAAATCAATCTTAGTTAAGATTAAGAGATAATATCAAGAAACCAATATTCTGGTGACCTTGCACTCGACCTTGAGCTTAAATGTCAAAGTCAAACCAAAGTCAACTTGAAAATATTAAATGGAACACCATATTTTTTATGCCATCGGTAGACCGCCAAATATGGAGTCAGAAAACTTTTCTAGTTATTTGGGAGTCAAACTCATTTTTCTCTGATTAACTGGCAAAATTTGTGGGATTTTGATTGACAAATTATATGGATTGAGTACTCTATTTTTAATGCTAGCTAGCGATACAGCCCCAAATTTTTTGTTGGAAACTTTTATCAAAACATTTTTGCAGAATGTCCTTGCAGGTTATTTGAAAGTCAAGTTCATTTTTCACAGTAAAGAATGGACATAAAAATTAATAGAAGTGAATAGACATTTTTATATAATTAAAACTTGTGACGTTAACAATAATTTTTAAATTTAACATTTTGTTGGATTAATAATTAAAAATTTTATGATACCATCTAATTTTACATTCAAAATCCTACAAATTTTGCTTAAAATATCCTTGTCAAGTTATTCAGGGAAAAATTATTCCGACCTCTAAATGATATCTGTAGATATGCACCATATTCGGGCGTAAATTTCGCTCTCTATCAATTTCTGGCACAAAAAATAGGATGTTCCATTTAATATATTCAATTTGAGCTTTTTTGACATTGAAACTTAAAGTCAAAGTTAAATCACAGGTCACCAGCATGCTGACTTCTTTGTAGGTATCCTACAATACAATTTATACGAAATTTTTTTGATAGAACTCCGTTTTGAAAAGTTATGGGGAGGGTTCAGATTTTTTTGGTCGCCCTGTATCATCTACATTAAAGTGTAAACGGTTTCCCTCAAGATCTTCATTTTTCCGAAATAAATTGGCAATATTGACAAATATCTTTTCGAGCAACTCGACACAGCCGACAAACCAAAAGAACTATTGACTTGATGATTTTCACTTCCTTCGGATTCACCCTCCGCCACCGAATATTGCGTTCGAGCGTTCACTGCTGGCAGATACAGTAATTAACCAGGACTATACAGGGTGTCCCAGAATAACGTGTACAATGGAAGACCACAGATTCGTGGACTCAATATAGTCAGATCTAGGCTAATTAACCTATATCCGAAATCGCATCGTTTGGTCGCTAGATGGCCTTAAAATTCGTGAAAACTCGAATACGTATTATTCGATTTTGATTATTTTTGGGGTATGGACTTTTGCTTTCAATCTACACATACAGAGTGTTTTTTAAATCTTACAACTCCTATAAATTTGATGTAAGGTGATAATATCCGTTCAGAACTTGTTTCTCTTTCGGGCAATAATGACAACTATTTTTATTTGATAGATGATACCATTTGGAAGTTTTTGGGCTTCTTGTAGAATTTTGATTAAATGAGCGGTTTGGGTACAAAAAAATGTATGCATTATCTTGCCACCCATATTACAATACTTAACAAAGTGCTGATTTTGTAGGTTGATTGTAATTTCAGTTTGATCTTTAAATCATTGTACTCGTACCTGCCAATTCTATTTTACTAGAAGCGGAGTAATAAATATTTATAATGAACATGTACAAGAAAATCCACATGCTGTCAAACAGAAACATTATCAACATCATTGTTTGGTTTGGGATCATTGATGGCATTGTTATTGGCCCTTTTATTCTACCCAATAGATTGAAAGCGGAATTTTATTTAGAATCTTTGCAAAACCCGAGTTATTGGCAGATGCCGTTATTACTCAAAGCTAATATGTGGTTTATGCATGATAGCGTTCCATCACATTTCACTGTAAATGTCCAGCAGGATCTGAACCAACGTTTCCCTCGTCGATAGATGGGTAGAGGGGATAATGTTTTCCTGCTAACTGGCCAGACTTAACACTTTGCAAGTATTATCTTTGGGACACTCTGAAAACAACAGTGTATGCTTCCACATCTAACACCAAAGAAGAGTTGTGGAGGTATATGCAAAATGCTATAAATGTCTTTAAAAAATGCCCTTAAGAACTGCAAAGGGTGTCCTTTAATTTCCTTCGCCGAATTAACCTTTGTTGTAGTTTGTTGTAGGTGGTCATTTTGAACAGTTTTTATAATAAGTTGTACTAAATTTAATAACATCAACTTTGTTACTTTTATCTCCAGTATTTTTTATTGTATTTGATTGTTTTTACGAATAATTTCAATAAAATTGGGCACGTTCTAAATAACTCTTAAATAATTCATCGTATGTGATTATCCATATCGAAAAATGAAGTAACATGTGGTAGGTATATCTTATCGTTACTCACTAAGAATTGGCAGGTACAATGACTTAAAGATTAAACTGAAATTACAGTCAACCTACAAAATTAGTGACTACTAGCACTTTTAAGTATTGTAATATGGGTGGCAAGATAATGTAGACATTTAAAAAATATTTGTTTGTACCCAAACCACTCTTTTAACCAAAAAGAGCCCCAAAAACTTCCAAAATGGTATCACCTATCAAATAAAAATAGTTGTCATTATTGCCCGAAACAGGAAAAAGTTATGAACGGATATTATCACCATTTTGTAGTTGTTTTAAAAAACATTATAATACCAAAATGTGTAGATCGAAAGCAAAAGTCCACACCCCAATAATAATCAAAATCGAATAATACATATTGGAGTTATTTATAAAATTTAAAAAAATTTCACGTACTTTGAGTCCATCTAGCGGTCAAACGAAGCAATTTTGGATATAGGTGAATTAGCCTAAATTTGCCTATTTTGAGTCCACGAATCTGTGGAATAGGGAGACCGGGGTTGATTGTACCATTTTATCTTTGGAGAGTATTTGCGGCTAATACGTATATGTAATTAAGGAGCTGGAACCTGTATACGAATATAGAATACTTAACTGATTATCATTTCTGCCAATATGTTTAATTACGTCGCCCAAAAAAAGAGATTGGCAGTTTAAAGAAAATCTGGTTGGTGGTGCACATGACCGCAATTTCGGATCAATTATAACAGTCACAGGAGCTAATTAAAATTAAACTTTTAACATGAATGTATCTCATGGCAGCTAAAATGTTTTCACCAAAGGATTGTCTCTATTTCTTTACAACACTGAGGACACATGGGACAACTCAAAAGCTTGCGTCTGTGTTTTTTAATCCTTTTGTAAGTAAAATTGGTTTTCAAGATTTTATTTGGTATTGTTCTACCTCTTTCTAGTCATTTGAAATAAAATTAATTAAAAGGACGATTTGTAATATAACCGGGGACAATTGTAATGCTACTACTGACCTCCTAGTTCTGTTTCACATATCTATGAAGATATAAAATTTATTTAAAACGTTCATATTTCTCAACGGTTCATAAAACATTAATCTAAATGGCCACTGATGTTAGCTGCTGTCTTCATCGATTCACTATGGTCCCCACAGTATATTAGATATGTTTAATAGTACGTGTTTAGTTTATGTATCATTTAGATTAAAAGAAAAAATAGGACAGTAACAAAAAGTGTCTAGTGACCAAAAGCGATATGAAATGGGTCAGATACAAGGTAGCAGGCATAAAAGAGCATATCCTACCTCTGTAGGTAGAAAATTTCGATCTTGGCACAAACGCTAAGACGGATATGGATCGTTTAGCAAAAAGCTCTCCGCTGTTCGAAAGGATGAGATCGAGTACGCCAACGGTGGAGCCAGAACCGCATAAATACAGTTTCGTTTTTGTGAAGGGAAATCTCAATATACAGAGTGTACCAGAAAACCGTTAAACCACATTTAATCATCAAATCCAATATTTTCTACTCATTTAAATAACATTAACGATGCGCCTATGGTTTAAACGAATCTATCTTATATCCATAGTGTTTTCTAAGGCACTACAATTATTCCAAATATAGTAAATAAAAAAATCTTCAGGGGTAAATTTTAATTTAATTTCTTATGAAATAGATAACCAAGATTGTGTTACATCATTATTACGTGAAAATAATGTTATAAATGGTAACCCTTTGCCCTGGACGGTTGACTAACCAAGACTGGCAAGCATTATTATAATTCGTTCAACGAGCTTTCAATCAAAAGATGAGTACTAAATAAATCACATGGCCAACTGAAAAAATACCTATATATTTTTTACATTTTTCTCCTTTCAGGCAAATAAAAAGTATCTATTATAAATGGTTGAAAAGGTAAAAAAAAATTCTATTCAACGGGATGGCCAAATACAGGGTGTTCTATTTAAAAACACCTATGTTTATGTAATATCGGAAAAACTGTGCGATTTGTAAAAAAATTGAATACGCCAATGGCTTCCTCATAAAAAATAGACAAATAATGTTCAAACTTTTTTCTTCTAAATTTAACGACAACAGAGAGAGCGAGAGAGAGAAAGAGGGGTTAATATAAATGGGCTATTTTTCAAACCCTATATATCTAAAACTAATTAAGCCAAGATTTTTTGGTATGTACCAGCGAAGTAAACTCAATAGAAGAGGACGGGATATCGATATCAGATTTTTTGTATCTATCACCGTTTTGGCTGTACTTTATAAAACTATCGAACACATCTAACACACGAGTTTTAACTCGTGTTTGTGAAACGTCTACAGAAAAATTTCGCCATCTACAGTCACTTAAATAAATTGTTACACAGCTATCTACCGTCATTTGTATCATTTACGCTTATTTCGCAATAACAAAAATATTCTAGAAAATCTAATAAAAACTTAAAAAGACAGCCATAAAGTTTGTGCCTAAATGATAGGATAGCTCACATACAAAGTTAATTTCGAAAAAACTGTTTGAGTACCATATTCTACACATTTATTATCTACCAAACTAATAAAAAATTTTTTTTCGAGTTTTGGGTTTCATGTAAATACCCCTTTAAGGGGGTATATCAGGGTCCGAGGGAAGTGAGGAGCGCAGGGGGGTCCTATATTTTTTTATGGGACTAAAATCCGCTGCCAATTTGAAAAAATTAATTTCTATTGAAAATATTTGCGATAAACATTATCTATATAGCAAAGAAATCTACTCATATGCACATAGCATACATATTGACTAATTAACAACATAAAAATATCATATTTAAGTAGTTTTAAATTATATTTAATGAAGGCATAAAGACTATGTAGAGGTGGCAAAAGCGCTAATAACTGACTAGCAGTTGTACACACTGCGAACCTACAGACCTCGGACATCGAAGATATTGCTCGTCAAATTCGGGTAAAGATGCGTACGCGTTCAAAAATGTATTGTGTGTAAACTATGTACAATATAATTATTATATATAGCAAATATATCATATTATCCTCGCGAAGATTTGTATCCTTTATTTAAAATACGTAAATCATGTGAACTGGTAAAACAACGAGAATTATGTTAATTTAGTTCTAAAGAAATTAAATTACACTCGCGCCCATCTCTCGTCCAAGTCAAAGAAAATGTTGGATGCTATTTGAAGGTTGTGTGATAGAAATTACATTATTACTCACTGTTCGTGTTTTTAATCTCTATTTTAGTAATGTTACAAAAGTTTTGCAACTATAACTAATTTTTTAGATATAAAGTTTGCTGAGAAATATTTATGTTCCTTTATTATTCCGTATAAATGCTTTTATCTCAAGTAGGTATTACTAATTATATTAATCAAGTAAAGAAAACTTTATGTAACCCTAAATATTGCTGGGTAATGATCACGATGTTTTTATAAACCATTAAATATATTAAAAGGATTTATCAACTGTATTTTTTATTCCAATAAATATATCACAGTTTCTTAGTCTTTTTTAATTAATCTAGTTTTTTAAAAACATTACAAAATCATCATCTGTTGTGGATAATTTATTGTTGATAACAATGGGATTTATGAAAAATGTATATGTTTGAAATCAATTTCGTTTTTAGCAAGTCTTTCAAATGTATTCCCTCCTTGCTGTCAGCTGATTGCGACGTTGCCCCATTAATCCTCAAGTCAGACAGAAATGCAATTATTGGTTTCTGTTTCTAATTAATACAGCTGTACTATGTTCAAAACTTACATTATTTTTACATCAAAAATAAGTTATACTGTGTATCTATGGAAAAGTTTTGTTTTACAATTTCTACATTTTTTTCTCATCTATGGGCAGAAAAAGAGCCGCACCGTCCATCTTCGCCATATAAACCTATGTTAAAATAAACAACTTTCCACAACAATATCTCAAAATCTAGATTCAAAAAAAATTTCAAAAAAATATGACGCACAGAGGGAGCCCTGGGTAATACGCTTTATAAATTTCAAGTACATCTGTGCATTTGAGTAAACCCGATATACCTCCTTAAGATAACAAATAAGATTTACTATAAGGTGAATATCTCCTATAAATTTTCTTAAGTAACTACTTCATGGTTGATTTAATAGGTATTAATTTTTGTCTTGTATATTTATAAATTTAATAGAAAATTATGACTAGTTTTCAGAAATTTTAAAAGCCTTTGTGTTTATTTGTGGTAAATATATGCGAATCGTTAGATTAGTTAATTTAAAATATTAAGATTATTGTATCTACTTATCTTCATACCAGCGCATCCGCCAGAATTTAGAATTGCTCTACTAACATTGCACTAACCACAGAAACTGAAAATGAACTTATATTATTTAAATTCAATTAATATGAGGGTCAGCAATATGGTAGGTACTAAAACAAACATTTTGCACGTGTAGCGGAACTTTGTTAGAAGAAATAACACGCTGAATTTGCAACCGTGTGGCGCAAATTGTATACAATACTCTGTATAAGCTCAATTTCTACTCGCCAGGGTTAATTAGTTAAATTTTATCACCCGCATATGCGAAATTAACCCGCTCGATAAAGGACCACATTGCTAGGGTTTTAACAAAGTCCACAGCAGCCTCAGCGTAGGAAAAGGATGATCTGTTTGTAATGTTTACAAATTTTTTTAACGATATTAATATTTACAAAATTAAATTAGAAGTCCTTTTGAAAAATTTTAAAAGTATCTTTATACAGGGCGTTAATTAACGTATGTCAAATATTTTTGCCACATGTTATGGCAGAATGAGATAATTACACGGATTTGTGTTGAGTAAAATGTAATTTTAAAATCTGATTTACCTCAACATTGCAAGGAGCCACCTTTTGAGAACTGCTGATTTTCATAGAAGATGTTCGATGTATGTATGTACCAGTTGCTTGCAAACAAGCTTCAACGCGACGTATCCAATTCGCTCGCACGCATTGCAACATTGCCACGTCCTCTCGAATCGTATTACAAACTTCGGCAATACGATGTCGCAGTTGGTCGATGTCATGAACGTCCGTGGAATACACAACACTTTTCACATATCCCCACAAATAGAAGTCTAAAGGGATGACCATCTAACTAGGCTACCGCGGCCTATCCAGCGATCGGGAAAAGTAATGTTTAGAAAGTCGCGCACTCTCCGAAAAAAGTGAGCGGTGGTTCCGTCATGCAGTAACCACATATTTTGCCGAACATTTAGTGGTACGTCTCCCAATAACTCCGGCAAGCGGTTTCGCAAAAAGTCTTGATATGAAGCACCGTCTAAGCACCTAAGCAATTTAAAAAGCCCTATTAAAGTGTCATTAACATTACCGGCCCACATGTTTACTGAAAACTGTTACTGAAAGGCACCGTGACGTATTTCGTGTGGATTTTCGTGGTGAGTGTTGTGGATGTTACATATACTATTTCGACTGAAACAAGCTTCATCTGAAACAAGTATTTGTTCCGTAAATTGAGGATTTCTTGCATGTTTCTGAAGCAACCATTCGCAAAAACCTCGACGTAGTGGAAAATCTTCAGGAGTAAGTGCTTGAACACGTTGAATATGAAATGGGTACAACTGAGCTTCTTGTAATGTCCGCCATACAACAGGATGTGAAATATTTACTTGCTGTGCGATATTTCTGGTGCTACGATGCGGATCTTCTTCGACGATAACTAAAATCATCTCCTCGACATTTAAGATTCTTAGTGGTCGCCCTGGGCCACCGTCTCGACCTCGATGTAACCGCGTGTCACCTGTCTCCAAAACTCTTTGCCCCTGGCACGTCGTTCATGATATCTTAGTATACGGTACACTTGACAAGCTCTGTGGGCCTTTTCGTTTGCTTTGCCATAAATTACGATAATTACCATATTATGATATTACCATATCATAATATTCGCGATTGCTAAATAAATGCGCCATTTTTAAAAGAAAACTTGGAAATACGTCTATTAATGTACTATCGAAAAACATCACAGCAATCACTACAACAATGTATTACAAACTGACTTAATAAAAAACCTACAAACTCGTAAAAAGTATTACAGAATTTTTTGTAAGTACTCACCGCGATAAAATACATGTATTTCAGTGGTTCCAAAACAGTTTTAAACACATTTTTAATTAGCTTTTTTCTTTATGACTTTAAACTTCCGATGTGGTACAAGTTTGTGACATCAGTTATCTCAGTTTTTGCTGCTTTTTCACCCTTTTAAATTTTTGGCATGAGTTCGCTAACACCCTGTACAGAACAGTTTAAATTTTTTAGTTGACATTTCTAAAATACATATTTATGACAAATATTAAAATAGTTACTTCAGAAACAGATACAGCTCCATCCGTCGGTTATTTTTGTATTTTCCGAATCGTTTTATTTCTAGAGATGTTAACCTTCGTTGTTTACGCGCTAATCCCCCCCCATTCGATGTAATCATTATATAAATATATGGCGGCTCTGTTTATAATTCCAGATATATTTTACTTAGTAAATATTTGCAAGCTTTTATAAATCAAGGGAAATCACCGAGGGTCACGCAAAGTCCCCCATTTTCCCCAGTAATTACAAGATAAAGAACCGCAGTTCATTTGAGGTGACAGGTGGTTCGGGAATGGAAACGTCGTAACATTTTTGTCGGTCTACGCATAAAGATTCAGGAAGAGTTATCGGCGATACAAAAGGCTGTGTTAATAAACAGTGGATTTTAATTGAAATGCTTTGTCATTTTTTAATCAACTAAATCAACCGGTATTGTAATAATTTTTTTCTTGGGTGTTTACTCTATTTATGTGGTTTTATTGCTTGATTAACTACATATTTCGTTTAAGTAGTATAAAAAAAAAGTAGTATAAGTAGAATAGAATTAGAATTATAAAGAGTGCTTTTAGAAATCTAGGATTTTGGAATATGTATTAGATAGAGTCAAAATATTTTTAGGAAATATTCACAATTAAAATATACAGGGTGACACAAAAGTATGGAAACCCCTGAATAATTAGTCAGGAGTGCATTTCCTTGAAAAATGATAAACACAAAAGTTTTAGGATTTTTCTCTGGCTATTCAATGGCGCCCTTGTATTCGACTTTGACCTTGACCTTCAAGGTCATTTCAAGGTCAAAATTGATTTTTCAAATTGGAACTCCTAGTTTTTATTGCGGATTTGGAGAAAGTAAAAAATTTTACGTCCAAATATGGTCTCAAATGTGGGTCGACTTCCAAAATTCCCGCTACGGCAGAACTTTCGAAGAATGCATTTTGGGAAAAAACGTTTCAGACAAAAGTGTAAGGATTTTTCCCTGGCTATCTGATGGTAACCTTGGATTTGACCTTCAAGGTCATTTGAAGGTCAAGTTAAGTTTTTTAAATTGGGACCCCTATTTTTTATTGCGGATTTGGAAAGAGCAAGGTCATTGTCAGTCATGGTCAAGACCATTATTGGACGTAAAATTGCCTGCTCTTTCCAAATCCGCAATAAAAAATAGGGTTCCCACTTGAAAAAACAATTTTGACCTTGAAATAACCTCGAAGGTCAAGGTCAAGGTTGAATACAGGGGCGCCATTGAATATCCAGGAAAAATTCCTAAAACTTTTGTATTTATAATTTTTCAAGAAAATGCACTTCTAACGAGTTTTTCAGGGGTTTCCATATGTTTGTGCCACCCTGTATACAAACACAGAGTATCCCAAGTAATGTACTGATGTAATATTATCAACCTCACTGTAATCTGCTGTAAAAGATTTTTGTAAATAAGACCACACAAATCTTATTAGACGAAAATATCCTATTTTGGTTGTTTGGTATATACAGGGCGTCCCATTTTAAATTACGCATCTGAATATCACCCTTACAAAATTGTTGGATTCAGAGGGGGACAACGATGCTGACTTTCAATTTGACCTTGACATTAACTTTCAGAGTCAATTGAAGGTTGGAATTGTTTAAATAGGAAACATTATTTTTGACCCCGGATTCGGAAAGAGTACAAAATTTTACGTTTAGATAGGTATTTAAGGCTCTTCTTTGGACTGACCATTAAAAGTTATTTCAAGGACAAAGTATTTAAACTATGCACCTCAATATATCTTCAAGGAAACCGTCAATCCGAAAATAACTCTTACGAAAATAAGTTGTTGGGTTCGGAGGGGGACATCGGATGGTGATCCTCAATTTGACCTTGATCGTGACCTTCAAGGTCATTAGAAGGTCAAATATAATTTTTTAAATAGAAACCTATTTTTTATACCAGATTCAGAAAGAGCGCAAAATTTTACGTTACGGTTTTCCAATAAATATGTCAGAACTTTAAAGTGAACACAGTAATAATTACTAATGATATAACATTTGCTTTATTTTGACTTCATCTGACTAAATGAATAATGGAGGTCCAATTTTCGACAATTTGCTCTCACATTTTACGTATTCAGTTTAAGGTCGAGAATTGCTTATTTCTGTACCTAATCAAAGATTTCAGTCATTTCGCATAACTCCATAGGAAAAATTTCAAGGGGGTGAGATCACAGGATCTTGGTGGTCAATTGACATTAGTATTTCTTGGGATAACCCGCCCAGAAAACTGTTGCAATAAATCAATTGTCTGACGACATATCTGACAAGTCGCATTTTGTTGAAAAAAAAAAACATTGATCATGTCAGTATCTATTAATTCAGACCGAAGATACTCTATTAGCGTATCCCTGTATCTTTTACCATTAAGAGTAACACGATTTCCATCATCGCCTTCAAAATAATAAGGTTTCATCACACTTTGATTGCACGAACCACACCAAATAGTAACCTTCTGAGGATAAAGACTCACCTTTTGAATCACTTGAGGATTTTCATCAGCAAATTATGTTTATGTCCATTGAGCTAGAAAAACCCTCCATCAGAAAAAAAAATTACTCAAAATATGAATCGAGTTCCAATTTCTCTAAAGTCCAGTTCGTGAAAATTCAACGTAGATAATGATCAGCTGGCTTCAGTTTCTGAGTAGAGCTATTAGATGAAGATATTGATGCAAAATTGGCCACATCGTCGTCTGAGAAAGACCATGCTCTTAATAGTGACAAGGAATAGAGAGGTTCTGGTTATTTCTTACACTGTATCTACAGAAACGATGTTCTATGAGCCCGTTTGTTGAAATGTTTCAACTAAACGGTAAACTAATCAAGTTAGTTTGAAATATTGAAAACCACTTTTGGGAGGAGTTTTTGGTGTTAGAGTCAAACAATTAACCAACCCGGAAGTTCTGGCTTTAGATTCGGATTTATCAATTCAAAACAGTGTAGAGTACATTGGTCTAGTCCATGACCCAGACCATTTTCTTGTAGCACTGAAAAGAATTGAACAATTACAACATAATCGACTTCAATTTTGATACTATACTTTCATTTTTATTATTATTTTGGGATATATTCTGAATTATGTTGTATATTCTATTTAGTCAAAGTGCGTAATGGAATTAATTTCATACCGCTCTTGTTAATAAATCAAATATCTGACTATTTGGGTACAAGCGCCCCTCGTCAAACGTTACATTGTCCTTCATCTGGACCTCCTAAATAATTTAACCCGTCTAAGTGTCGCCGCCGCCGAGGGGAGCGGGGCCATTACAAACCGTCTGCCTCCCCCGACACGGTAATTACGATAAGAGTGAATCCTCACAGTGCCAAGTTCATAGTCGGCCGCCCGGCTTTAAAGATGCACGACCCGGCTAAGCTCTTCCTGCTGCAGAGCGTTGAATAAACAGTACACATATTTCATACGTGTCAATTTCCTGTTAGGTGCCTTCTGCCACTGGAGAATATTTCATCGTGTTTACCCTCAGTCTGGAGACGCCCCCCTTTATTTGCATCTGCTTCACATTACACAACGACGATCCGCATTACTGTAAACCACCTAATTAAAATGTATTACTAAAAACTTACAAGTAAAGAGTGTTGCAAAAGTACGGAGAGTGTGTAGCTGAGACTATGGGCAAATTACGTGGAATTTTTGATAGGGGGAACGCCCCAAATGAAACAACTACGGAAATATTAGTTACCAAATTCGAGCAAACAGGTTTGGTTGCAGACAGTAAAAAAACAGGCCGCTGTTGTACTGGCCATTGAGTAAAAAATATTGCTATGGTGAGTGATAGTGTGGCGGAAATTCCCGTAACCTCAGAGCACCGTCGGTCACTGCAATTAAACATTTCAAGAAGCTCAAAGCAGCAGATTTTAACAACTGATCTGCATCTGCATCCGTTCAAGATTCAGCTAACCCACGAATTGAAATCAGACGACCATTTAATGCACCGGACTCTCTTTGATGGGATATTGGAGAATCATTAACGCTGATTGGAAAAATTGGACTGTAGATGTCAGGGAATTTATGATGCATTTATATAATCCCATTTTCTGTTTGGAAAAATTTCTATGAACATTATAATAGCGAATATCGAGTGTCATGAGAACTGTTTTGTTAAATTTAATAATTGTCAATATAAAATTATCAATCCAATGTTTTTCTCTAATCGTACAATATAAAATATTACGGCTATAACTAGTTAAAGAAGACTATTATATCTAAGTAACAAATCCATATACAGGGTGTGTTTGAATGGAGTAGCATAAATGATACCAGTGAATCTACATTTCAAAAGAACACGATCTGCAAAAAATCGCCTTAGTAAAATGTTCACCCCTGAAGAGATATGGGCCATCAAAGTTTCCAAAAAAATTATGAAAATTGGCTGTAATTTGAAAACCGAACGAGGTACAAATAACAAATTTTTTACAGGTTGTTTACTAATACAGATGCGAGTTTTCAACTATTTTTCGAAAATTTTAACCCCTCGAAAGGGGTTGAAATAACCACCCCTCAAGCCATTTTTTGCCATAACTTTTATATTTCGTAAAAACTCGATATCCAAAAATACGCATTAGATAAACTGGTTCTTTTAGAAACTTTTACCTCTCTAGCAATTTTCCTTTAAAACTTTTCGTTTATTAATAAAAAAATAAAATGTATTACCATTCACCTCACACCGTATATGATTGCAATCAATCAAAGAAAAACTAAGTGTGCTGCTGTCATGCCAGTTGTCACAATTAACTCTTCTGTAAGTTGTCACTGTTATCAGCTAAATACTTTTTGGGTGTAAATTAACAAGAATTATGCCAAATTTTACTAATGATGAATATGTGGACATGCTACAAGTGTATTTTGAATGTCGCAAAAACTGTGCTGCGGCAACAAGAGCGTATAATGAGAGATATCCAAATCGTCAAGTTCCCCACAGACAAACTTTTTCGGCGGTAGAACGAAGACTTCGGGAAACTGGAAAAATACAGCCGCATATTGAGGGTACCGGCCGAAGACCTACTGTTCGTACTATTTATCTTGAGGATGCAGTACTTGAAGAGTTTGACGAAAATCGTCAGACTAGTACGAGAAAAACAGCAATGCACTTAAATGTGTCCCATAGTGTTGTTTGGAATATTGTCCATGATAATTTATTATATCCTTTTCACCACCGGCCAGTTCAAGCTCTACTTGAACCAGACATGCATAAGCGAGTTGTTTTTTGCGAATCGTATCTTAATATTCTAAGAAATAATTTGAATTTTGCCTCAAAGATACTTTTCACAGATGAAGCAACTTTTCAAAGACATGGTTTAACCAATATGCACAATCTTCATTCCTGGGCTCATGAAAATCCTCACGAAGTATCTATGACAACATTTCAACATAATTTTAGTTTAAACATTTGGGCAGGAATTGTAGAAAATGTGCTTGTCGGCCCTTTTGTTTTACCTCATCGACTTGGTGCTGTTGAATATTTGCAGTTCTTAAATGAGCATCTACCACCACTTCTGGAGGAAGTACCATTAAATGTACGTCAGGCCATGTGGTACATGCATGACGGGGCTCCTGCTCACAGCACTGTAGTAGTTAGGCGGTGGCTTAATTTAAATTACCCGAATCGTTGGATAGGTCGCGGCAATGAGGCACCTATCTCTTGGCCTGCACGTTCTCCCGATCTAACGCCCATGGATTTTTTCTTTTGGGGACATATAAAAAGTATTGTTTATGCGACCCCAGTTGACAGTGTTGAAGAGCTACAGGAAAGAATATTCGCGGCGGCTGATGAGATTCGCAACAATCCCATAATTTTTGCTCGAGTCCGTAACAACTTTGATAAACGTGTTAGGTTGTGTTTAGAAAGAAATGGCAATTATTTTGAAAATGTCCTTTAACTAAGTTTTTTGTTTTTTCTCTTTTTGATAATAAATTATTTCTTAGTTTCGTTTTCATTGTACTTCTATTTAATAAAAGTTTCTGCGACATTCAAACAGTTATTTGTGCAACTACTGTAAAGAGTGTGTATTTGTTGTACGATGCATGAAGTTTGCAGCTCGAGACGAAGTTGAGAGCTGCAATCATGTTAAGTGCAACAAATATGCTTTTTGCACATGTTGCACGCAACATTTTTTCTACGATTGTTTTTATTTCAAATTTTATTTAACAGTATTTTACATAATATTAAAATTTTAACTGACAACTGGAAATTAATTGCGCAAATTGTCAATGTCAGACGTTAGGTACTTATGGATATGCTTAGATTAAACTTGTAATCAATATTTTTTTTGTACTACTGTAAAAAAAGTTAAACTTTTGGCACAGTAGGTAGTGCAATAAGTAGTAAATTTTGCACGATCGTAGAAAAAAACACTTGTAGCATGTCCACATATTCATCATTAGTAAAATTTGGCATAATTCTTGTTAATTTACACCCAAAAAGTATTTAGCTGATAACAGTGACAACTTACAGAAGAGTTAATTGTGACAACTGGCATGACAGCAGCACACTTAGTTTTTCTTTGATTGATTGCAATCATATACGGTGTGAGGTGAATGGTAATACATTTTATTTTTTTATTAATAAACGAAAAGTTTTAAAGGAAAATTGCTAGAGAGGTAAAAGTTTCTAAAAGAACCAGTTTATCTAATGCGTATTTTTGGATATCGAGTTTTTACGAAATATAAAAGTTATGGCAAAAAATGGCTTGAGGGGTGGTTATTTCAACCCCTTTCGAGGGGTTAAAATTTTCGAAAAATAGTTCAAAACTCGCATCTGTATTAGTAAACAACCTGTAAAAAATTGTTATTTGTACCTCTTTCGGTTTTCAAATTACTTACAGCCAATTTTCATAATTTTTTTGGAAACTTTAATGGCCCATATCTCTTCAGGTGTGAACATTTTACTAAGGCGATTTTTCAGATTCACTGGTATCATTTATGCTACTCCATTCAAAAACACCCTGTATACGGGAGGATATGGGCAAATTTCCTGGTAGACGTGTATCAAATTGAGGAATGATTTTACAAACTCTCCAAAGATTTCGTGACCATTTCATGTTGCAATTTACGAAAAATTCTATTGACTAATAAGAAAATCAGCAGAATGAAGATCAGTAATCAAAAAGATAGCACGATCACTGGTGAATAACTTGATATTTCTCCAATACCCATTATTTGAAGATTTGCCTTTAGGTACCGTACGGAAGAGTTTGATTTATGCACAACTAACATCTCCGTATTTTAACCATGAACCATATCATTTTAATGCCGAATGTCGAAACGGTGGCTTCATTTCTTGGGCCTCGATATATGAAGAGTTCGGTGTACATTCGACCAATTAATAGAGAACAATAAGGTATATTGCAAGCCATCGACAATGCCACAAACATAATTTATAAACAAGTGAATAAGTGTAACGTGTACACAAACATCTGATTTTTATTGAGGATATCTGTGAGCTATATACCTACCTACATAGGCGATATTTTTATTTTATTGTATATCTTTTAGCATTTATGAACACTTTTCTGACGAGATATCCGTTCCTTTTAGAAATATTTTAATTGATTTAAGAAACCGACATATATTTTATAGTATTTTAATACACTAATTTAGTACTGACTTGTGTAGGAAATTAATATTTATTGATTTGATTTATTTATTTATGAATAAATTGAATGAAGCTCAGTTACAAGCTGTTGTACAAGGGAAATGCTCGTCAAAGCGATGTTGTTTCTCTCCCAGAAAAAGTAATTTAAATTTATATTACCCCGTTCTTAGTAAAAATTTATTTCTGCGGTAAACAAACTGACTACAAAGAAATTATACTTCCGGAGATAAAATTTATGCCCGTTTAAAACCGCTGCATTTTACATGCTGAAACATTTAATCACATTCCTGAAATACGGGGGCGCTTCAAATGTGAACCGCAATTTTCATTTAAAATTTAAATAATAATTTCTGTATGTAATCATCACGAAACTTTTTATGATTTTTGAAGTAGATTCTACGTCATGGATTACAAAAAAAAACCGCCTTATGAGGCTGTAAATTCTTTGTTACAAAATTCGTGTTAAAAATTTGATTCATGAATAACGTGATTATTTGATCTATGTATTTTTATAAATAATTTGATGGTATGACCTTTTTAGCCAATAAAGTTCTGTTATCGGAACTACTGTAACAATTTACCGCGGCAGAGGCGTGAAATTTTCCGCCAATATCTTTCTACTGCGGGTGTCGAATGCGGTTAATTTAAAAAAAAAAAGTGACGCAGGGATCTTCTATTTCGGAATTCTATCTCAGCAAATATCATATACGAGTAGACTGTACTCCCCATTATATTTTTAATTCTATTGGGCCCTAGGTCTGTCTGAATGTCTCTTGGTACATGCGGCAGCATGACAGTTTCTTACTCTCTCGTTAGTAAATGTACACCCATGACTTATTTACAGCTTGAAATAAAATTTGCGGTGTTGGAAGTTGGAAGTTTCCATATGAATACAGTAATCTGCACCAAAATTTTTGTTGTTGTGAAATGCATCCACAAATTTGCTGACAGGTAAACTAACAAATGTATTCGTAGCGTTGAACGTCAATCGCCCACAGGTTAATTTTCGGGCGAATCTCCGAAATGCATGTTGCGTAGTCATCGTCATCATTCATCAGTCAAGCTCCGCAACAATGTCAAGTAGTAGGACACTAATACAAATAACACAAATAATTTGTGTTATTTATAATGAGCTTTCCTTTTACATATCGATTTGAATAAAATCGCTTCAGAAGTTTTTCTGAAATTTAACAAGAATAATAATTATTTCTTTAAAATTTCTACAAGCACTCTAATCCTGTAATTATATTATCATGTAAAACCAGTTTTTCATTATAATAAAGCTTAAAATAGAACTGACCAGAACTTGTATGGAAAAAGCCTTTATAAAATTTTCATAATGTTTTTGCCGTATCGCCGTTTCCAGTAAATAATTCTATCATACCAAAAACCCTTTTTTGTAATTCTATGAGTGCGTAATTGCATTACACCACGTATTACGTACCTACTATACTTTACCTACGACCACTACTTTAAATACTTAAAAACATACCGTCTGCGATCAATGCAAGATTCCTATTACGTCGTACGGTAAAAAAATCACACAGCTTCGTAAAAAAATCGTACAGTTTTCCTAGTAACCGCCTAGCAACGGTCAATACAAACAGTATTGTATTGGCCGTTGCTAGGCAGTTGCTAGGAAAACTGTACGTTTTTTTTACCGTACGTAATAGGAATCTTACATTGATTGCAGACAGTGCGTTTTTAAGTACGTACAGTAGTGGTCGTAGGTAAATATTATTAATTAAAATACATACCTGATACGAGGTTTGTCCGGAAAATACGTATAAAAAATTCGGGGCGACGTGTCAAGGCGTTATGGAGGGGTGGCCCGGTGGTCCTCCCTCGTTATGCAATCCTCTCAACGCTCGGTTCGAGCCAGAGCGTTCTGCGAGTAAGTAGGAGTTTACGTCTGCTTGTTGAAAATAATCCTTTTTTTACTTGCCGTCGGCATGGACCTCTCTCTGATTGAGGAACAGGCATCAACATCAAGTTTCTTGCAAAGTTAGGCAAGAATGGCTGTGAGATTTTTGAATGCTTGAAACAAATTTACGGGTAAAATTCTCTGAAGGAACCTACCGTCAACAAGTGGTTAAAAAGGTTCCGAGAAGTCCGAGAAGACCCGAAAGATGATCTTCGCTCAGGACGCTCCTCCACATCGAGTTCTGAGGGAAATGTTGAACGAATTCGGGTTTGTGTTCTTAAAGACCGTCGATTGGCAAATAGAATGATAGCTGAGGATCTGTCAATTCCCAAAACAATCGTCCACGAAATTCTGACTGAAAACAATGTTGATTGTTTTCTTTGATTCTAGCATTGTTCATCAGGAATTTGTCCCTCCTGGCCAGACAGTGACCGGAAATTTCTACGTTGAAGTTTTGAGACGTCTCAGAGCTCGTGTAGTCCGAGTTCGACCGGATTTGGCACAAGGGGGCAGGTGGATCCTTCATCACGACAACGCGCCTGTTCACACGTCTCTCGTTGTGCGTGACTTTTTGGCCCGAAGCTCAATCACCGTGACAGAACAGCCACCTTATTCACCCGATTTAGCCCCTTGCGACTTCTTCCTGTTTCCAAAATGCAAAATGGTGCTTCAGGGGCGGCACTTGGGGAATGTGGAAGCCATCAAGGCAGCAACGACACGGCAACTGAAGACTTTCAGCGATCTTATCAACAGTGGAAACGGCGTTAGCAGAAGTGCATCTTGTCTCAGGGGGAGTACTTTGAAGGAGACCATATTGAAATACCCGAATAATTGTAAAATAAAGTTATTATTCCACTTTTATACGTATTTTCCGGACAAACCTCGTGTATTGAAACTATTAACTTATGTAATATTTCAAATGAATATCTTCCATTCTTATTGTACATTTTTGATATTGTTGTGAAAAAGTGTTATGTTTTAATTGTAATTTTATTGAAAAGGTTTTTCGTTATATCTGCAAAAACAACGGTCTTGCAATAATGGAAATAATATATTCTTTTTTACGGTATGTCAAATTTGACAGAAATCAAATATTAAGTAAAAAAATTATAAAGGGCTGTTTCCAGAAAAAAAAAACGATCTATTGTCTAAATCATTTTATTGCATATTATAGTAAAAACGCCTTGTATGTAACAACCCTATTTATTTCATTTTATAGAATTCTTTAGAGTAAGTTAGACCACGAAGACGGTGAAATATGTTGCGTAATCAAAACCAACAAAACAATTTGAGAAATGACGGAAACCGGTTTGTCTCATTCGTGCTGTATCTTTGACGCGTGATGAAACAGTCTAGTTATTAGGCAACCCTTATCTTATATCAGTTATTACAGTGTACTAAATTGTGTAATATTGGTACAGAAATATTGTGTAAAATGTTTTTTTTTTATTTAATAAGTTAAATTTCATGAGTTTTATTTCATTGATATAATCAAATTAATAATAAAATTTAAATTAAACTAGTCTTCAGGTAATCTAGAAATAATTCTGGAAAAGTTTGGAGCGAGAAAGAATTTTTTTGATTAATTTTTTGTTAAAAAAAAATCCCTCTCCTCTCGGTCCAGCCTGGAATGGTAGGGGAGTACATCCACAAAAAATTCAGAAGGGGGCGGAGGGGAATTTTTTTATAACAAAAAATATATAACAAAAAATTTAACAAAAAATTCCGCCTCTTTTTCCTTAAAATTTAATTGAAATTGGTATTTTTATTTTTTGTTAAAAATTGACAAAAAATGTAATAAAAAATTCGGTGGAAAGGTGGAGGGGATTTTTTTTATAAGAAAAAATGTAGCAAAAAACCCTCCCTCATTTATCTCATTAGCATAATCTAAAGTAGCATCTTGATTTTTTGTAAAAAATTGACGAAAAACGGTACAAAAAATTAATGGGATAGGCGGAGTTTATTATTTTTTTTAAATAAAGAGAAAAGTGTCCGCCAACCTGTAACAAAAAGGGGCGTTGTTTTATTAAAACAAAATTCATTTAATTTCTCCACACAATTTTGTGCGCTGCATTTCCTTGTATATGTTGATAGGAGCAACAACAAAAATATATTCCTAGACACAGACGATTTATCCAACGTCTAGGTACTAGGAACATACATCTTCGAATGCTGCTCGTTCTGTCTGTACAGCTTCCTGCAGAGATCGTCCTGCAAAAAGAATGAAAATATGTCTACATCAGGCTCAACAAAAATATTAACTATACAGCGTGTCCCACTAGTGCGGGAAAGTCCAATATCTATGTTAAAATGAGGAATATATGGATTTTTCTTTTTATTGTGTTGCCACGTTTCTCGAAATGTACAAATTAAAAATATATTCAACTGTACAGGGTGTTCTACTTTTCCTGGACAGACACCAACTTTGGTTTTTTAAATGGAAACACACATTTTTTATATTTTTTTCGGATTCTACATAAAAAATAAAGGGTACTTTGTGTAGAATAGTATTTCAACGATGACGGCCTTTTCCGTCACTCCGGCTGGCTTCTTCTTCGTCTGCTGAGGCTCCTCTTCTGAGCGGGATGATGTTCCTGGTTTGTCTCTCTTTGTTCCGTTCGAGAGCTTGTTTAGCCTTGAGGACCTGGAGCAGTCCCTGGTGCTTCTGTCTAGGTCTTAGAAAGCCCGCCTCTGGACTAGTAGCTCATTTCTGAGCTCCTGGACTATCTGTCGCAGTGTCCGCGATTTGTTGTTCCCTAGTTTTCGACCTTCGGGGTTCCTTTTGGTACCCTTAAAACTTTAGCGAAAAACGTATTTCAGAAATAAATTTAGAAGGCACTAATTAGTTAAAGAGAATTTTTTCAGTATTCTCTTATGTAAGACATTTTTTATCCGATAATTTTCAAGACGAAAATTTATAAAAATTTATTTTCCTAAATATCACTGTGCAAGGAATTAAAATCAAAACCGTCTACTTGGACACCTCAAGACTTCTCTTCCTTCTTCTACTTTTCATAGTTTAGCAGATAATTATTAAAAAGTTATTGTACAATAGGTTGTACAACCATACAACTATATAACTTTCTTGTAGAGACATCAGTAGCAAATCGGACGCGAGTAATTGATCTCGGGTTTTATTTTGAACAAAGATTTTAATGCTACGGGAAAGCGAATTAAAATTTATAACCATAAAATTGAAAACACTGGAAAGGACACGATAGTTATATTTTGTTTTATCTACGTTCTATAGTATAGTATACATATATAGTACACCCTGTACATTCCTGCGTATTTAACATGTTGAAAACTCTGTGATCTCATTTTTTTTAGCATTACATAACGAACCTCTAAACCATTGCTCAGATTCAGATCACGATCCCTTAACTTCGTGTCAATAAAACGCCAAGAAAAAAAAAACACTAAAATATTTTTTATGCTTTGCCTGAATAAATTCGGTGCCACAACAAAGGAAGGGGCTTACCTCTATGGGTATTACGCTTTCGGTGATGGTTTGTTCTCGATTTATCTTTATCAGGTTTAGGGCCTGGCGAATTCGCGGCTCAAACGGAACATACATAAAATATTCTGTGATCTTGAATTTCATATCTATAATACGATATTATTTGCCCCGGTAAGGAGATTAGATGTCAACTTTTGTTTAACTTTACGCGAATACAATCTAGGTATTTTCCTGCTTGTATACGGGGAAACTTTTATATTGGCCCGCTGCAAACTCAAAGGAGATAAATAAGGGGAGGATATGAAAGGTATTTGGTCTTCTTGCAATAAAAAAAACTATTTACGATTTATACCGGACGGCCAGCTGGTTCAAATCTGTTAATATGACATTCTTCATAATCGAGAACCTAAATTTAAATATACTTAGAAAAATATAATGAAACGATAATTCTAATTTTGTAATATTTCCGTGTCCTGATTTCTTTTGTAATAATTTTCAAAAAACTTGCCTACAGTAATTAAGTTCTGAGAGTTTTGAGAAATATAACATAATCAAAAGTATTTTGGTAAATATTTTATCTAGACAGGAAGAATTTGGATTAGCGTCTTATCTAATTAAACGAAAAAATTAAAATGTGGCAACCAGAAAAGATGTGGTAGAGTTACTAGAGGCACATCCTCTGAGTTTACCAGGATATCCACGACATTGAAAATTTTGGAAATTCTATCAACGCATTTAATTTTTAACGGTAAAGGTTTTTTTTATTAAGCTTAGTTAAACAAATTGCAAATAATTCTAAAGCTACTTATTTCAATTTGGGATAGGAGCTTTATCCATTTAGTCCATTTGTAGGCGGAGCTCTCTCAGACGCAAACTTATTTGTGTCGGTCTGCACAAAAGAATACTTTTTTAGAAAAATACAATTTGAAATAGGTACGTATTTAATTAAGTAAAAAATCGTGTAGTAAGATTTTTTTCCTTTTTTTAAAAGAGATATAGATGAGAAGGTCCGAATATGGACCCCTGTTTTGTTTTTTATAGATTATTAACAAATTACACCTAAAAATTGGGACACACTTAGACCAAGAACTCGTCTACAATAATGAGCGCGGCAACGTTCCGAAAAGATAAAAAATACTGAGATATCAGTTAAAACATGAAAATTGAACAATATCTTGTATGAGGGTAGAGTGTATGAAATATGGGCCCCTATAAAAATGATGCATACGTTTACGTTTAACAAAGGAAACTTTATTTTCTAGTAAAAAACTTCATATATGATTATACAAAAGAGTAATGGCAACAACAGAAATTGGAAAGAAATAAATTATTTGCAAAAGTCACAAATGTAATTTTTTTTATTTACGCTATCCATAGCCTTCATCATGTCTTCGGAGTTTCATTGTTTCCTTAAATTCTTTGGCGAAAACTTTGGTTTGTTACATGGCATGGTCAACCTGGAAAAAGAACTGAATTCAAAATCAGGGGAGAATATAGGCCCTGGCCCATATTCGGACCCACAAAAGGCCCATATTACCAGCATTGCATGTCATTTAACAATAAATACCTATTATTTGTAGTGTCACCGAACCAGAGATTTTCAATTAAAATTAATGAAAAATAAGCAAAAAATCATCGTAGACAGCGAAAAAACACGGCGACATCGCTGTCATCAGTCATCAATTAAATTAAATTGTGACAGACGCATAATTACGAATCCACTACTGACTCTCGGGCCACGGTAAACCAAATCTCTGACTATTATTTTAGTATCAAACCATTTTAGAAATATTCTGTGATTTTTTTTACAAAAAAAACAGCAATACTAAGTTCTACGCCTTCCTAGGAGTCTCACTAGCCGCGGCTTCGAAAAAAATCGGGTAACAAGAATCTACTAGGAAACGGAGGCGTAGACAGTAGAGTTTAAGTGAATCAAAATATTTTCTGAACAAAACAAACTTTGATCTTTATACAAAATATCTAGGTGAATATACAAACATACCTACTAAAAATCGTATAAAACATAATAACAACTTACCTTCAGATAATATTCAGAATTCCAGTAACACATTCACCACCACTTGTTTCTAACAATATAGGAAATCAACTGCACAATGTCGGTAAAACAGTTCGCTACTAGATAGCTGTCTTTTAAAGTATTATTCAGTGATGCCGCTAGATGTTCTAGTAGGAATAGCCATGGGGCCCATATTAAGTACATGGCCCATATTCGGACCTTCTCCTCTACTCCATACTATCTTCTATAAAATTAAAAATTTCTTCGCTAATAACTGTTTAACTTCCAATGTACAGTGTATTTAAAATTTTATTTTTAAAAAACAAAATGGGTAGTTTTAGAATCATTTATTCAATATGGTGGAAGGCTTACAGTAAATTAAATAAAACAACTTAAAAATGATCCTGTTATAAATAAAATAAAATTTTCTGTAATCGCCAGTCAAAATTATATGGTGTTCAATAGCAATATTGTATTTCTACAGCAGCATATGATATTTAATTTTTAAGATATAAGACGCTTTGTAATATTTTTTCTACTTGTATAGGCGAATATGGATTTTTTTTTTGTTTTTTTTAGGATTAGTTTATACGAAATTGACATTTTTTCTCTGTTATATCGAACACTATTTTCGTTTAGAAACAAACATAAAAATGAGTAGGTACTAACTATAGCTGTTTAAAATTTGTTCCAAAAATTTGTCCCAGAGAACGAAATTACCTGATAATTTGTTACAATTAACGCCGAAGATTACATGTTTTACAAGAGATAAAAAATTGTATAAAGAAATTCTGTTTTAGCAAACGGACATCCGGTAACCACTGGCGTATATAAAAAAAGTTAAGGGGAACAAAAAGGGTGATGAAAAAATTATACCTTTTATATTATTTTCTTACATATTCAAGGAATATATTACGCTCAAATAAATAAAAACATACTAAATAAAAAGTATCTAACTACAATAGCTTTAAAATAATATTAAAAAATGTTGTTTGGCAGTACCATAATGAGAGGATTATATCTCAGTAGGCGTCAACTTTTGCATATAGGATGCAAATTAAAAAAAGCGAAAAAATTAGGGTTATTCGTTCTTCAAATGGTTAGAAAAAAAATGTTTCTTGCTTTTGGCATCTTTTGGTTATGGGATTCACAGCAGCTCTGATTGAAACTGGATTTTGCTATAGGAACGGCATAAACGTCATTTTTCTAAGTTACCCCCAAATAAAATAATCTAAAATATTTAGATAAGGTGATCTAGGTGGCTAAGGTATGGGGCCATTCCGACCAATCTATCTGTTTTAGTAGTTGTTTGTCAGACATTCACGAACTACCTGGCCAGAATGTGTTATTTGAAACCAGGTCCCGATTCGTTGGTCCCAAGGTATGTCCTCCATTAACTGGAAGAGGCTATCGTCCAAAATATTTAAAATCACATCGGAATTTAGTCGGCTTAGTGGCTTTTTGCGCCTATGTTCATAGAGCAAAGTGATGTTAATTTTTGCAGTTTAGTACTTTCCCGAAGTTTGTCTATTAAAATCTAGACAACCCTGTATACACTCACTTTTTTAGTGTAAGAGCAATATTTAAACGAAGCATTTTGAAATCAGATAGGTTGTAGCCGACCTCAATTTTGGCCTCTTGGTCCACCCGATTAAATCTTATAGATTTATGCGATGGAGTCTTTTAAAATCTTCAGTATACAAAAAACGTGTGCAAAATATACAAGAATTATTCTCCGGCGGAACAAAATTATGTGTGCACGTTGATCTGTTTTATGATTTTTTTTTGCTAAAAACCTATTAGAATTAAGATAAAATAAAAGAGTCAAATTTGCTTTAAATATCTGAACTATATCAAAACAGATTTTTAATTGGCAATACGTACCTAATGAATTACTTGGAGGGATGTGACCTCTTGCAAAAGGGGCAAATCAAGAAATTACATCAGTAAAATCCGTTTTATTAGTAGGAAAAGTATACGCTATATAATTTTTGTATCTTTCTTAATATTTAAAGAACAAAATAAATACTACATTTTCTCTCTCCGTTTGAAAAGCCATATATATATATATATATTTTAATGAAAGATTTTTCCTTTTTTTAACGCGACTTATAAAAATATTCCATCTTTCTAGGTTCCACAACGGCCCCACCAAACTGAGCGAGGCGCTGCGTCAGAGCTTGGCCAGAGACCCCATCGCCCCTATACTGTGGGAACCCCACCTAGTCGCCATAGACCGTAGAGTGGAGATCGTGCTGAGGGGCCTCCGAGAGTGCCTGCAGAAAGGCGAAAACCCCGTCTCGGAGAACAGTGAGGACACGTAGTGACTCATGCCACTGAATAGGCCCAAATTGTAATTATTGTAATATTTGTAAACTAATGTACAGCTTTGGGATTTTCTTTCTCTGATATATTCCGCAAAGAGTTTTTGAAATTAGTTCAATATTAAGAATAATTTCATTTAACGGAACAGTAAGAATTTCGGTATAAACATTACGATATTGGAGTTAGTACAAAAAATACTCGCAAAGAGCAAAAGTCAACAACAAATAAGCTAGTTGTTTCTACCGTGAATGAAAGAGTTAACTATACTGGAAGAGTACACTTATTGACCCAAAAGTAAGTCCCAAAATTTTAATCATTTATCAACTCATCAAAAGCAATAACTTTTGTCTAGTAATTTTTCCCGAAATTCACATTTTCGTGCGGTATTTTGTACCCATTATAATAACGCCAACAAGCTGCCTATGGATTAAAAAAACATATAAGTAACTTCCGCAGTTGTTTAATGCTAAAAATCAAAATATTATTCATTGACATTTTTGAGCTTTTTATGTCTCAATTAAACGATTCAACTTATGTTCCAGTTAACAAAACGTTACTTATCTTAAAAACTTGTATTTGATTAATTATATGTTAAAACTTTGGGACACTTTATACAGCCAATGGTGTTTAATATTTTCTGTTTATAGCTTTTAATGAACTGGAAATGTAACAATTATGTGCTTAAAAAATGATTTGCTACCATCAAAAGGTCGAATAAAAATCAATATTACGAAAGATAAATACATGTTAATATGTATAGAAAAATATTTTAAATGACGTTAGAATTGAAGAACTTCTATGTTGATTCGTTGAGAACCTATTTTAAAACATACAGGGTGTTTTTTATGGCATATGGTTTGGAAATTTTATACCATCTGATTGATATTAGATTTGATATCCAGGAGCGGAAGGACATGATCGATCTATTGAAAGCAATCAAGTTGTTGCCAGAATAAAAAAACTTATTTATATTTTTTTAACGAAACATTCTATACATTTTTACTTATTTGGATAAAACCTATTTTGCTCTTAGTGTCATATATAATTCGATGAGGGAAACATATCTAAGAGAGTGTGTCATACAGCCAGGTACGTATACGAGGCAAAGCAAAAACCTTACGAATGCACAAATGTATGTAGACGTTATATCGAGGTGTCTCATCCATGATTTTGCTTGTTTTTTGCCTTGTTTCCAAACCATTCATGCTCAGATATGTACCTAGCTTATGATAATATGTTAGATAAACACTCCGTCAGCTAAAGACTCCTTTGCAAAGCAACTACTGACAATTAGCACATTTTCACTGTAACTGTAAGAAAAGTTGTATCCAAATATGTAAATCCGGTTTCTGTTATATCTGACTGGAAACAGCAATTTGGCCAACAGATTGCAAGCGTTTTACGGGTATGCCATTTATATAACACCCTGTATATATTAATCAATGAATGTGAAACAATATTTTATCTAGATCACGATCTAAACTTTCTCCTTTCTATAGTAAACTGTTTTCTTTTTCTATTTTTCCGTTATGAACATTTGCATCATTTTGATATCAGAGGAAGGAAAAATTTTGTACATATTACTGTAATTATTTAATTTTTTCTGAGACTATATAAATAAATTTATATTTATTAAACACCAAAAACATAATGTTACCAACTCGTCTGATAATCATATTAGTAAAGGTACAATCAGTTTGTTATTGGTATTATTGAAAAGAGTTTTTTTTTTCTGCACGCAGCAATAGTCATTTCATACCAAAAATGTGCTAGGGATATTTTAGTTGTTATGTTTTTCTTAGTTTACTTGTAATGCTCAATAATTATTTTTGACATGTTACCTATTTAGTAAATACTAGGACGAAAAATTATAATTTAAAAAAAGTGCCAATGATATTTTTATTGATGTATGAATTATCGTTAAAATTTTAATTTTAGGTGACTTATTTAAATAGGTAACAATGTATGAGGTTTTCAAGATATCTATTTTTACTGTTTTATTATTTACGGGAAGACTTAGGTATATACAGGGTGCATTTTCAATTCAGTCACAGACAATATTGTTTCTTTTAGTTTAATGAATCACTATATAAATAATAATTTGTATCCATCCAAAAACCTGCTAATCACTTTCTTTTATCAGTTACACCCTGTATATTCTATACAATGTGTGGGTTAGGTAGCAATAAGTCAGTGATTCATTATGGTTGAAACTGATTAGTTTATAGTGTATATAAAAAAATACAAAATGTAAATTATTGTAATATATAAATAAGCAGCAGAAAATGTATCAAACACAGTAATAGGTTTCATAAAATTTAGTATTTGATACATTTTGTATACTAATAATTATATGATATTAAGTGAAAATATACCAAAGTTGACTGTTGCAATGTGATCAATAAATATAAAATTGTATGTGGCTGATTCTTTATTTTATTTTCTTTCCTGGACAAAAGCTGGCGAACACAAAATAGTTCTTATACGTTTGTGGTATGTGGTGATATGTAGGTACAGGAAATGCAATTAAGTAAAATCAAAAGAAATTGGTTTTAAACTTTGGGAAGAATTTGAGATATACATTGTGTCAAAAAATTCTGGTTGACTCGAAACGTGTTCCACTGAGTGGATTAATTCAAAAAATTAGTAGGGGCCATATGCGGAAAATACAGTGGCTACTCGATGACATTCGTTGAGTAGGTATTTGATTAAAAATTCATTCACAATTATCGCTTTGTGTGATGGCGCATTATCGCGGTGCAAATCCAAGAATCGTCCTTCCATAAATTTGGTCTTTCGCGGCTCATAACGCCAAGATAATATTCTTTGTTGACTGTTTGTCTGACTGTCTGTATGTCGAAGGGTGGTGGAATTGCTTTTTCCACCGCGGCACTTAGGCCTTATTAGGCCCCTTGTACACGCTCCTTCATTACTCGAGTACTTTTCTTCAAACCATCCTATTACTACACGGGTGGCTTGGTGGCAAAGTCTCGTACAATTTTTATGTATGATAGCATGGTCTTGAGTTGGTCTTATTGTTCTATTCTCATTACTATTTTTATCGGCGACCATACGCAGGCGGAAGATATTGAGCGACCCAGGCCTCTGGTAGGCTGCCACAGCCATATCCCCGAGCCTGCCTTAGGTCACCCATCCAAGTCCCAGCCTGCGTCCGTGATGCTTAACTCGGCAGATCGAAATCCACCGGCCAAGACACCCGGCTAGGCGGTCCCCTTTTGTTGACTATTTCTTCATCCGGAAGGAATTCTGTGTGGATAACACCACGATAGTCAAAGGAAACAGTCCACATAATTTTGAGTTTTGATCAACTTTGACGTGTTTTTTTTTGGTTCCATTAGAAAAGCGCCATTTCGAGCTAGCCCGCCTTCATTTCAAATTTTAAACCTATATCTCATCACCCGTTATGATGCGTTGCATGAATATAGAGTCCGAATTAGCTCGTTTAAGCATGTTTTCAGCAACATATTTGCACTGCTCTTTTTGAAGCAAATTCAGCTCTTTTGGAACCAACCATGCTGCGACGTTTCATATCAAAAATACCAACTAAAATGGTAAAAATGGTGCGAACTAATTTGTGAGAGCTCTCTCCAATTATAATGATGGTTTGAAAGCACCATTTCTTTCACTTTATCGATGCTTTCTTCAACCGAGTACGTTGAAGGACGACTAGAATGTAGAAAATCATCAACTACTACTCGACCATACTTTGAACAATTCGGATGCTTGAGTTGTCGATACAACTGAATTATCAACAATTCCGTTAGTAGCACAAAATTTTAGGCAAACATTATCTACAGTAAAAATCGCGGAACACACTTTAGGTGGACTAACAAAATTAACAGCAATAAGCAAAGTACTTGATAAATTGCGCTCAAAGTTCGCGTCAGAGTAAAGTACAGTAATACCAATTTTCTATCAAAAAGAAATAGATTAAGAATAAGAAAAAAATATAAAATTTATTGATGTTATAACATTTCTTAAACGTGGGCACTGATTTGAGCATTTTATTCCGCATTGAACCGAACCAGCAGAAGTTGCACAGACGAACAGACCGAACATTTTTGAGCAAATGATCGCGATATTCTCGAGCTCGATTTTCATGGCAAACTCGACTGTCAAATCAGAAATTTGCTATCTTTATTTGTTTCTGAGTTACAGGGTGTTTCTCGTTATTGTGACACTTTTGAACATGTCTGTATCTCAGCTGTTAAATAAGTTAGGGTTAAAGTGAAAACTGCTCAAGACTAATTCTTTGGCGTAGAATTGAATGCCGGTATTAGATTTTTAGTAGGTCTTAAGATTTAGGAGTTATGACCCAAAGGTATAATTTTTTAAATGGAAATCGTAGCTGGTTATGACCTAAAAAAAATTGATATTTTTTTTTTGCTTTTCAGCAATATACCACATGCTATAGTTATTTTTCCAAACACAGAAGATACGGGTTGTTTTATTTATAAATTCGATCCTTTTTTACATTTTAATATGGCTGGCTATGAAAATACATACAAAACTATAATTCTTACTTTTACAAAACTCATATCTGTAAAAATATGACGTTTATTTAAAAACTTTCAAAAATGATAGCTAAATGTTCAAAATGCCGTCACACATTTCACGCATCTTTTGGCAACACTTCGGGTAGCATTCATTAAATGTATAGGTATTTGAAATATTATTAAAAGGAATTTTAAATATAATGTCTTTTAGAAAACCTCAAAGGAAAAAGTCCAACGGACTGAAATCAGGTACCCTAGCTGGCCATCTGATCGGTCCGTTTGTTCCTATCCACCTATGTCCTAAAATTCCGTTAGTATTATAAATATAATTTATATATAAAACACCCCGTATCTCCCGTATTTGTAAAAAATAACTACAGCATGTGATATATTGCTGAAACGCGGAAAAAATCTCTATTTTTTTAGGCCATAGTCAGCTACGATTTCCATTTAAAAAAATATAACTTTGGGTCATAACTCCGAAATCATAAGATCTACTACTAATCTAATACCGGCATTCAATTCTACGCCAAAGATTTAGTCTTGAGCAGTTTTTATTTTAACTCTAACTTATTTAACAGCTGAGATACAGACATGTTAAAAAGTGTCACAATAACGAGAAACGCCCTGTAACTGAGAAACAAATGAAGATAGCAAATTTCCGATCTGACAGTTGAGTTGGCCATGAAAAAAATCGAGCTCGAGAACGTGGTGTCAGATTTATCATATCTTTAGTAGTTTCTGATATACCCTGAATTCCCATCGAAAATGGACCAGCCTGTACTTTTCGACTCTGAATCCGAATCAAAGGTCAAAAAAATTCGTATACCTCTTAAATTTTTGTGTAGAGCCAAAAATCCCTTAAATAGGGGTAAAGTTATGAATATCAATATCATTACGAAAATGAGTATGAATGGGCACTTTGCAACCCACGTGCTCTCATCTACTACTGCCAAGGGCTTCCGTCGAAGGGGTTGGTACGCCTTCTACTTCTATACCCTTCCGGACATAAATGAAAGATTCTAGCTTATAAGTTCTTGAGAATGCAAAGGGTGAACACATACAAAGGATCAACCCCCTAGAGGGATGAAAACTACCCTTTGCTGAACGGGGTAGAAGGAGATGTGAGAGATTAAATTTTTCTTGTTTTTACTACGCAACAGTCGCAGTGCACTGAGCAGAACAGCCCTCAACTGTTTGCCCGTATCCGTCTAAGGGGTGGAAACCTATTTTGTTCATTTTTGTCGACTCTTTGATGTTATTCCTTACGTTGAATTTTGAAGGGGTGTGTTAGAAAAAGTGTGTGTTGAATGTATAGAACGCAGAGGTAGGGTAAAAGGTTAAGGCAGACCAGGCAGAGCAAATGTTCGAGGGTTGGACAAGGGATAATAGAAGGTGTATGAGAGCTCGATAAATACCGCACTGAAAAAATTAATTGACCCACATCCTTCTCCGCCTTCCTGTTTCCCACTCATCCAGGGATGTTCTTAACCGTTTCAATACGACTGGCAGATTTCCCTTCTCTCAGATTGAAAAACTCCAGAGTGCATATTTCTGGTCTTAAAAGTTTTTCGAATACTTACTCCTTGTGAATTTGGGGGTGGTTTCCCCCTTTAGACGGGTACGGGCAAAACAACTGAGGGCTGTTCTGCTCAACGAACTGCGACTATTGCGCAGTAAAAACAAGAAAAATTTGTTATCCCACATCTCCCTCCATCCTGTCCAGCAGAGGGTGGTTCACCCCTATAAGGGGTTTGTTCTTTGGCCGTGTTCACCCTCCACCACGTCTCTATTGAATTCTCAAGAGCTTGTAAGCTAGAAGCTTTCATGACCCAGATGTCCGGAAGGGTATAGAAGTACAAGGGGTGTAGAAGAGCTACCAAATTCTTCGGGGAAGCCTTTGGCAATACTAAATGAGTGCATACTCCTTTCTGTAATGATTTTCAAAACTTAACTCTATTTAATGGATGCTTCTGGCTCTACAGAAATATTTAAGGGGTATATTAATTTTTTTGAACTTGGATTCGGATTAAGCGTCTAAAAATACTTAGGAATACCAGGGTCAGGCAAACAGTTTTCCCTGCTCCATTCCATGGGGTGTTCAGTTCAGCTCAAAGGCAGGTTCCGATTAGCCGAACTGCCCGTTCGGAGTAAAAGGCTGAAGTCGGTACTCCCTTTAAGAGAAAGAATGGTTTAAATAAATATGAACTAGATCTGAATAACTTCAGAAAATAATGTAACAAACTTTGCCAATCTGTAGTACATTTCCATAAAAAAGTAATTTGTAGAATTCGCCACCAAGTATTGAAAATGAGCGTAGTTATCATAAATAAAGTGAAACATCCTTTTAAGTGAATTTAAATAAGTATTTATACAAACACCGACAAATGACAACTTAATTAATAACTGAGTAAAATAAACTCAAAATTATTATTGTCATAGCATATACAAAAAAGTGTCTGGAAAATACTTATTTAAATTATTTTACAATATTTAGTTTAAAAGGAGAGATATAGGGTTTTGTCAGTTTACCGAAATTTAAGAAGAAAAGTATACAAGATAAATTTTCATTACCTGCCTCAAAATCTGTACACTGCTGAAACCTCTACAGCCACTCCAATTGCACACCCTTATCAACATATCCAACTGCACATCCTTATCGACACAAGTCTGTACCAAGTCATTTTTTCCATTTTCCTTGCCTGCCTACAGGCAAATTTATGTGTCCTGGAAAACAGTTTTTATGTTCTTTTTATGTTTTATATGGTATTTAAACATCTAGTCTTGAGTCTTATAAAAATAACCAAAATATAGAAGTTCGCCGTTTTCCTTTACCTTGTTAACCCTCGTAAATGTAGAATAACCAGACTACTTCTACTTGACGTAGAAAACTCCAACTTATACAACGAATTACTCCGACCGGACCACCCCAGCGCCCAGCGGTCGCGACCGAACATTTGCTGTATTATAAAAATTTACTTTCCTATACACGGTTAGATTCTACATATTTTCCTAACAGCTAGAGGATGTCGATTCCTTAAATATTTTCAATGTTAAAAACTCTCTGAAAAACGTTAATTATATGTTACTGCAATTGATATTAATTATTTAAAATAAATACAGTGCAACACAGTCGATATCGACCAGACGATGTCCAATTTAGAACTTATTAGTTCTCATCAGTACGCCATAGTAGTGGTGACCTAAACCACAGATTGACCTTTTTTCATCCTAGACAAGTAATTGATCATCAACAATTGCAGTAAGGGATCAACTAAAAAGATTATTAATTAAAAAGTGATCCCCAATTCTTCTTTTACTGCAATTTAATTCTTTGCAATTAATATATTTGAATGGAACAAAATGTAGCCGCTCAACTTTTCACGATACAGTAAATTGCAATAAAAATGGAATTATGGATCATCCCGCACAATTGCTAGAAGCATCGGAAAAAGTTTTTGACTTAGAGCTTATCCTAAACTGAAACGCCACTGACACATATAAATGGATTCTCCAAATAGCAAAACACAGCAGACGGCTGCTGATTGCAACAGATCTTAACTAGAGCAAATCCTGATTTATATTCTCGTTACGCAAGTTCCTGGACTGGAGAAAGAAAACTTTTCCAAAAAAAAAAAAAACGAAAACAAAAACGGGTTATCTACAAAACTTTATCCAATGGTAATTAATAACTACACAGGAATCCACTTAAAATTAATACCGGGTCTTTCTTTGTCGCCCCTTTGTTTCCTTGAAAAGTGTTTTTAAGACCTTTTGCGCGCCTTTCAAAGAAAAATTTGTTATAATTTCACAAGGCGTCAAGTATGAGTTGAGTTTTATTAAATTAGGAATGTTTCCCAACTTTACTCTAGTTAAGGAAGTTAAAAAGTGCCGGGAATATTATGACGCTGAAGTGACAAGAATATCGTATAAGATAACCTACCTATGAATTAAAAATTTGAAGTGATACAGTGAATTGTAAAATATATTTTGTGTGCTTCTACTCTCACCTCGACTTGATACGTGTGTTATTCGTGCGTACAAATATTCGGTATCCAATGTTCATTTCTATCACCGCGCTCGCTATGGGACCTATAGTGTAGGGGGTTAGGTACACGGAAAGTGATAGATAGTACAACAGCGTGATGTTATTTTCATAGCGCAACGCTCAGGTCCCATAACGACTCGCACTTGTGATAGAAAATAGTATGTGGAACTCGTTCGGAAAGTTGCCATAGCGCACTTGGGCGCTTTCCGCACTCGCTTCGCTCGTGCGTCAATTGCCGCGTGGCGCTATTGGCAACTTTTCCCCACTCGTTGCACAATGTACTATATTATCATATGCGTTATCAGAATTTTATTGTTATTTTAAAAGTTGAGAAGATACAAAAATTTAAATCATGATTGTTCTACTTTCAATAAACTATACGAAATATTAGAAAAAATATGCACGGAGAATTTTGGGAGCAGTCACAAAGAAATAAGATTTTCCTTCTAAGATCCTAGAATTGCAAGAATCTATCGACTACTACTGGTAATTGTGTATACTAGAAATAAGTTAAGGCTGGCGTTTTATAGACAAGAAATCGCACCTTTAGGAAGACAATGATAGAACAAGAAAATCTATCTAAACTATAAAAAAAAAATTGAAATGCAAGGGTTTCTATAATTTTTCGCAGTGAACGATCACGGAAAACATGGACATCCACGTAAACATATGAACTGAATAGGTTTCAGACACTAGCTTGTTTGGATCTAACGAGGTCGATGGCATCGACTGCACTAGAAGTCATGCTAAATCTACCACCGTTGCATATAGTGGTGGAAATGGAAGCGTGGCTAGCAGCATACCGACTCAGGAACAATAACAACTGATGAGGTAGTCCTTATTCCAGGGTTATGGAAACATCTATGTCGGAACCAACTTTTGGGATGGTATCCAGTAAGATGGTTTCAAGGTTTCATTTCCATAAGGTATTTGAGACGCGAATAGAGGTTCAAAGCAAATGGGAGAGAACGTTTGATACCTTGGAATGATGGAGTCTAATATGACTTATGAACGGCTGCAAAATGGTCAGGATGGGTGCAGGAACATATGGACTCAGACCTAGATTGAGTGCAGCTACAGCCTGGGGAGATTTCCTACTGTATTTCAAGCAGAAATTTTCGCGATAATGGCGTATTTAGCAGAGAATATAATATGTAGAGGTTATAAATACAAACTCGTATACATATTCTCTGATAGTCGAGCTGCAATTAATGCTTTAGGTATACACAAGATAAGTTCAGAATTTGTGTAGGAATGTTTACAAATGCTGACTGAACTGGCTGCCACTAATATAGTTAGACTGTGTTGGTTGCCAAGTCACAAAGGCATTAACGGGAACGAGAAAGCTGATGAACTTGCTAGGAAGAGACCAATTTCATTGGTCCTGAGCATTTCTGCGGTACATACATACCAGTGTGTCAGGTTGTTATAGATAAATGGACTGAGACAGAACACAGGAAATACTGGACTTCATTCGAAAGAATTTATAGAGTATCCTTTGAAGGAACGAACGAATGAGCTTAGCTCGCATAACATTCGGTTCAAGAGAATGAAGGGACGTATGACAGGAAACTGTCACTTTAGGAAACATCTACCTAAACTGAAGCTTGTAGACAGTCCGGTCTGCGGAAGATGTGACTCGGCGAATGAAATCTCTGCATATCCCGGGCGAATGCCCACGTAGTAAAATGACGCTCTTTTGGACTTTGTAAAAAGGACAAAACTACTTGCTGAATACGACTGAGTAGTGACGCACAATAGGCCTGATAAGACTGCGGTACTATGGGGCTTGATCAGAACCAACCACTAGGAAAAGAGGAAAGAAGAAACATCGGAATGTACATTTCCTGTTTTGTCGAGAATTTTGTAAAAATACTCAAGAATTATGACTAATTCATGTGTGAATAGTCAGGAAATGTAAGGTAAGATATAAGAAGTAAAAATATGCTTTTTTTCCTTATTCTCAGTGTATTGTCAGGTTGTAAACTATCTTATACCCTGGAGAACACTTGTATCAAGCATCATAACAAATGAGATCTCTCTCATTGCAGTGACCCTCAGCGCATCTTGAAAGAAAGAATGTATGTTGTCTACGTTAGGAGAAAAATTTCAGTCAATTTATACATGATTCGAACTATTATTTACTCGAGTGGCACGATTCATTAAAGATGGTTGTTAGTTTCCAAATAACAAGCTTTTAAAAAAGCTGCAACCGTTTTTGCTACTTCCCATGTTGTCGTTGCGAACAAACAGTATGGATACGCTGTTAGATATTTAGATATAATGCTTTAGGTCCTTTTTCAAGTAACTGACTTTCGTAAGTTTGCCTTTCTCAATAAATGGGACCAGTTAAAGAATTTGAGAATGATCTGTAGTACTGGAAATCATCTTTTGAACTTTTTCCAGAGTTTATTTCTGTAGACATATGTCTTGAAGGTTTCTGGTGTGTCAGGGCTTTTTATATTTCTTGTCTGTGAACATAACAGTTTAGTACCGTGATTGCCAAAGCGAATTAGGAGAAGCTAAATCTTCACAGTCCTTAAACCAGCTGATCTCACAGAAAAAATTGTTCATAACATAATCTGTTTAAACTAATTAAAATTTTTGGTCGTGGAGGTAGATTGCTTGTGTAACATGAATTGTTGGCCAGCAATTTTTAAGTGAATAGACTATTTATTAGTCCAGTAGCTAGAGGTTTTGATATGAGAGTAATTTCGAATTACACAATTTTTTGCACGTGGCATGGCCTGAAAACTGCAAAAAAAAACGTATTTCGTGAATAACTTGAAGAGTATTGAGAGTTTCGCAAACACGAAAAGGATCAAATTTGTAGAGCATAAAATTATCTACAAAAAAGATTGCTATTGAATTTCTTCGTACAGTGCGTTATTTAAAAGATATTTATGGATTTACATAAAATGACGATTCTTATACAAATCAGCCAGAAAAATACGTATTTGAAAGCGGCGTTTCACAATGTGCGACTACTCTTTCGTTTGTTGATGAAAATGCACGAAACAAGAAAGGGGAAGCTTCAAACTTTCCTTCAATGTACTATTTTACAGGGAAAAATAATTTCTTCTTTAAAAATATCTTCATTAGAATAATTATTCTATTTTTTTTTTGTCGAGAAAATACTTGATACTTGTAGAATACTGAATGACAATACCAATATTTGCCTTTCAAGGCACATTTGATGACATTTAACGTAATATTTTTGAGAATGTAAGTAAACCTCAAATATCTGAGAAAATTGACATTGTAACTCCTACAATGCCTATATCAGTGAAAAGAGAATTTGATTTTCTATAATATGAAGCAGAAAGATACAGATTGAATTTAAAAAGTTTTGTCGGTTTTAAGTTTTCAAAATGTAACGTGAAAAATGGGACACTTAGTATAATTTTCCTCGGGTAATTTTGATAGCGGGAGGTAGTGCATCTTATGTTCTTTGTATATTCCGAAAAGTAAGTAAAAGCTCCCGGAACTAAGAAAGATATAAGGAATTTTCGAAACGCTTGCATCTGTCAAAATTTTTGTAAAATTTAGGTACAGGGAAGGTTTAACATTTTTGATTTATTTTTATTTTATCTTGTCGACAATGCAATAATATATAGGGTCTCCCATTTAAAATAACGAAATTGACAGCTACTTCTGTTTTAACCAGAAGTGCTACGTTGATGGCAGTATTTTCATTGAAGAGAATATATCTGATAACCCCCCCCCCCCCAACAAAATTTCAGTCATTTTGTCTTTGGTTACTCTAAAACGTTTAATAGACCACTTACCGTGAAGAACTCTGTATAGTAGTTCTTTACGAATATGTCATGAAAAAGTCGTTATAACTCTATCACCAGAAAAAAGAAGCAGAAATAAAAACACCCAGTGGATCTAGTAAATATTCTGTAAATTACATTAAAACAAATATTCCAGCTGTAATAAATCCTCAATTTTCTATAAATCTCTTGTTCCTTTATATTATTTCACCTTTATCCCAAATTTTCTGATTAAAAAATTTAATTATGGAACAAAATTTAATTTTCTCAAAAATATCATACATACCTTTTTCATAACGAATTTTATACTGTACAAGTTCGGTTTTTTGCATGTTTGTGAAATACTTAATATTTTTCAAGTTATCCACGAAATAAGTCTTTTTGCAGTTATCCGGCCATTTTCGAATTTTTCCTAACAATTCTTTTTCTGATGTGATACTAACAAAAAACTAGCGACATGCCAAGAATTGTGCACTTCGGTATTAATGCCATCTTTCATTGCAATTTCTACTAGAGCGATTGGACTATATTTAATAACCTACAACAAAAGTTGCCAATGCATTGCTATTATTAACCGAGCTATCCACAATGATTATCAAAATTTCAGACATATTGTATATAAAAAATCTAGGGAAACGTTTTCTTTGTTTATATTGAGATTCAGGAAATAAAGGGAAAATTAGAAACAAGGAATCCGCAGTAGTAAAATAAATCAAGGCTGAAATAAAACGGCAGTTCCTGCCCGACAACTTTTTCTATACAGGCAGTTAACAACCTCAGCCCAGGAAGATGTACAGGGCATCAGTCTTGACCAGGAGAGACGTACCTATTAAAGCGTCGGAAACAGACCTACACTGGAGACCATTAAGGCATTCTATCTTACTTAACTTTACGATTGAAAGGTACATTATCCCTCTATAAATAATTAAATTGGCTCTGTCGGAGCCATTTATCCGGTGTAAAATACATCTTTGCGCCGGAAACTAACAGGTGGTTATCTTTTTGCACGTCTGCTGCAAATAAAAACGTTTATTCCTAGGTTTTATGTACTCACGTTTTGCTGTTAGCGTACATTTTTTTAAGTATTCAAGAAAAATAAGATCCTTTCCCTTTAGATACTAAAGCTAGCTAACCTATTACCTTCTTGAGGGTAATAATATTAAAAATATGTGGACGACGCGTGAAAATTCTTCTGTTCAAATATACAGGGTGTCCAGGAAATTAACAGTATCATATCATCATTCGTGTTCACCTTGTAAAGTTTTCAGTTCTTGATGTTGAGAACTGAAAATAACTGTAACTTTTTTGTTTTTTGATTAAATTTGGCCAATTTTTTGGTTAAAGCTATATTATTTGAAGCTAGTACCACTAATGTATTCTGTATTCAATCAACCAATAGCTACTTGGGGGCAAAGCACACTCAGCAATCTTTGCCCTCCAAGAAAGTTCATAGGCTTACTTTTTATATAGGGTTATTTTTAAATTTTCACTAAAATTTAGTTTGACGATAGTAACTGAAGCATCTGTTAGAATTAATTTATTTTTGGTATGCACCATTTACCATTACAGATAAACATAGGTATTCTCAAAGTTAGATTTCCAAAATTCCTCGACCTTACTGGAATATAAAAGCTCTCATTTTTGAGATGGAAAGTTTTTTAAAAAGAAGGTACAAGAAGATTCATCAGAGAACGTATTGAAAAGTAGATACACGAATATTTTAAACATTATTTTAGCAAGGGAACAATTAAAGCTATATTTTTTCGTATTTCCATTCTCTATTGATAATACCACGGCTTCCTACTCTAATTTGATACTCAAACTAAAAAAATTGTAGATGCTAGTGGGAAAACATTAATTCTCATCCGAAATATGCACCCTGTATACAGGGTGCACCATATACAGGGTTTCGCGTTTAAATATGATACAAGCCTGTAACTTCTTTATTTTTTGGCCGATTTCAAAAATTTTTATTAGGGAATGTAGGGTAAAAAAACTCTATCTAACTGTTATACTATTGTTTGTTATTAATACAATATACGGCCAACTAGTGCTCGTCTGAAGATGTATCGAATTTGATGAAACTTGGTGATAAGACATTTTAAGGGATGCTGAATAAGAATACGTAATCTGTCTTTTGGAAAAAAAATTGGTTATACCAATTAGCTGTTTTGACTTCAAAAAAACGCGTCTTAGTTGGCCGTGAATTGCATTAAAAAAACAGCAGCATTACAGTTAGATAGAGTTTTTTTATTTTACATTCTAAAAAAAATATTTTGAAATCGGTCAAAAAACAAAGAAACTACACAGGCTGGTATCACATTTAAACGCAATACCCTGTATAAACCGGATGTTCTATTAAGGTCATCGACCAGCTGTGTCTTGGAAACTAGAAATTTAATAAAATTATTTTTAGCTTCTAATTTTGGCCGCTAGAGGACGCAAAATGTATTATTCTATAAAAAAAATAGAATATACTATTTACAAGCATCACAAATATAAATTTTAGTTTCGGGACTAACTCTGGCGTAATAAACATAAACATGAACCCATTCTCCACAATTACAACATTTGAATCTCTTGTTTTTGATCTTGAAAATGTTTCTCCACAAAACAAACAAAATGCATTATCATCGTTCTCATTATTGCCAAGGAATTCGATTTCCTCTTCAAATACATCATTGGGCGTTTCTTTATTTGGCGCGCCGATTGTCGCCTTAATTTCTTTGTCTTTTCAAGTTCGTTTTGTTTAATCTCCGCCATGAAAGAGGCTACTAGTTAATATTGTTGTTTTTTTGTGTTTTATTATTCGAACTTTAGATGTGGATAACATAGGGCTAACGTTGGTAATAGAACTAACCCTTCCTCATCCCCTCGTTCCCACTTGTGCATTATGCGTTATATTATATTAGATACTTGATGTGGATTATGTTCCAGTGCTGGTTCAGCAAATTAATTAGCAACTGTTTCTTCAGATTTATCTGTTGTATTCGAAGACACGGAAAAACATCGGGATTTATGGGCCGAAGACCTGAAACCACCAGCAGTGTTCTCTACAGCAGTAGATTTCTTATATGCTGTGCGAAATACTCCAGCGATTTGTATTTGAGAAATTGGTTTCCTGTCATTAGATCTAATTTTTTCATCAATTCCTGGTTTAAATAAACTTTTAAAGGTGCAAAAAAAGATACTTCAAGGGACTGGACACGATGGCTACAATCAGCAGGTAGACATATGAGTACTATACCATTTTCTTTGGCATATTGCAGAACTGCCCAGTTTTTGTGGCTGACATGTTCATCTAATATAAGTGACTTATTAGTTGCATGACTGAACTTCTGAAAATGAACCATTTATCAAATAGTTCGCTTGTCATCCAACGAGATTCCTGAGGAAACTACCAGGAACCTATCGGAGCTTCTTCTAGTAGCCCACCTTTCCAGTTCTTCCTTGGAATAATATATGATGGAGGAGTAAAGTCCTATTGGATTTGTACAACCAACATCTGTTACCTGTATTCCCCTTTCTGTGTACCTACTTGCTTGCTTCTTTCTGGTGCAGTTTTGTATTTGTCAATAACTTTTTGATATACTTTGAAGAAGTTGGATATAACTGGCTTGTTAAAAGCCATTGCTCTAGCTATCGAAATGTTTTCTGGTTTTCGTAAAGTAAGATATGGATTACATTTTCTGAAACATCTAACTCAGTCCCATCCAGTCCGTTTCGTAATTTAATTAAACCTATGTTATATCTTATTGGCTTTTACCCAGTCGTAAACAAAATGTCGCAAATAAACAAGTAAAAATTAACGTTAATAAACGGAAAAGGAGAGCTGTGCGCGCAAGCGCCGCTCTCGACTGCGCCCGAGATTTTTTGCTTGAACTATTAATTTTTTTACGTTCAAACTGTAATTCGGCTGGACTATATCAGAGAAACGCAAACGTGGTTAAAACAAGTATTTAGATATAAAAATATTGTCACCTTAACACTGGCAATCTGTGTTGTAGGCATTACTGGATCAGAATATAATTATTTTTAATTATATTAAAATAATGGAACGTTTTATTTGATTGGACATCGACAGGTTAAGCGTAGGCATTTCAGTTTTAGTATTTGGTACACTTGAACATTAGGACGTCTAGCAGTAGGGTCCTGCACGACTTAATCAAATTAATTAACAAAAAATGCTTTACCTTGTAACCTGAAATTACCGTATTAAGGCTTAATCACGTGAAACACGCGTCGAGGCTCTAGAGCCATAGCACACGTTCTACGGTCATTTGACTAGGTATTTACAACAAAGCTGATGTTTTGTACGGCGTTCCTACAGGGCAACGTACCGGAATCGAGGAATGCTTGACGTGCACAGACACGTGTTAAATAGCTCCTAACATCCTATTATATTAAATTCGGGTAATGCATTCACTCTAGGACTGCAACATGAAATGGAAAACAAATGTTGTAGTAGGAACGAGTACAAAACTTAAACTAAATGAGAATAAATGTAAAATAATCAGTCGCACAAGGCTTGTGTTTGAAATCTCAATCCTGTCCTGTCCATATTAATTCGCAGATACTCAATCGACACAGTTTTACTAAGGATTTGGGAGTTATTTTTGACAGTACCTTCAGCTTTTCTCAGCATATTGATTATAATGTCAAAGCAGCTTCGAAGACGTTAAGATTTATAATTACAAACAGAAAAAGACCCTAATACTTCAAAATATTATATTATGCTTTCGTTAGATTCAATATTTAATACCGCTCTTTAATTTGGGATCCATATTGTGAATATTACGTTAATAATATTTAATCTCTTCCGAGAAATTTTCTTAAGTACATTTGATTTATTTATCTGTTGGTATTTATCCGGCACGGGGCCTTGACAAAAACTTACTAGCAACTGGGTTTAATTTTCAGTCTTTAGAAAAGCGATTTATATCCTGCATCAGATTTCTTTACAATCTACTATCGAAATAAATGAAATAGACCGATATTAAGAAAACGTAGGAGCGAAAACATTTGAAGTTTGGACCATATACTAGCCTCACTATTACTCTATTGTGTGCTAAAATTTCACTTAGTTTCGTTATCCCAAATCACGGTTTTCTACGTACAAAATTGATACCTCTCACTTTAACTCGACGTAATGTTTTTGTTAATTGATAAAAAAAATTCCAAATTTTTACTGACTATAAGTCGAACTATTGTCCTTATTACTGTGAAGGTCATTTGTCTCAAAAGCTCTTCTTTTTTATATTTAAGCAGAAAGGTGCTATCTCCGTAAATATTGCGTTCTTTAAAAAAATAAAAAACTGACAGGTAGTAAATAACTGTAAACAACGATCTGAAAAAATGTATTAAAATAATACAGTTATAAATATGATATTCTTAAAAACTGTATCGCAGTGGTCAATTACGTTCACGGTCCGATCGAGGAGTGCGAGGTAAGAGGTTCGCTGCAATGGCGTTGCTGACAATTTTGATGTGATTTCCCGAGCTCGCTCCGACAACCGACATCGACGGGACGATTTCTGTTTTTTTCCCTTCAAAGATACCTACTGTACTTCAAGAGTAGATGGTTTGTAGAAGTAAGTAAAAAAGGCATTTTATAAAATTATCATTGTCAAAAACAGTATTATCTAACTGTACTTTCAAATGTTTATTTACCAAGAAATTATTTATGTAATTTGAAGACGTGAAAATTCGAAACAGAAAATTAAATGTAGGGATCAGAGAGAGGCCTTTTAAGAAACTTACAATATTTACGATAAATAGTAAGTATATTTTAAAAAATCAAGAAAACTTTCATAGTATGTTATTTATATATTTTGTATTGTAAAATACATACTGAATTTTTAAAAAATACAAAGATTTCTCCAAAGCAACCTATACATAGTCAACATTATTAAGGGCAATAAAGGCATATTTTACAAGCATACATCGGTGTCTTCATCATCATCAGCCAACTCCTCGCTAACACCTGTATCTTCATCGTCATCATTCACATTTATTACTAAAGAACCTATAGCGATATCTACAAAATGTTCTTTTTCCCTTTATTCCTGTTCCAGTTTTTTAGCACGTCAAATCTTCCTCAAAGTTTTGTTTATTTTGCGATACATTTCAAACCGTTTAAACTGCAATGGAAAATATTATTTATAGAAATAAATAACATGGATAACATAAATGTGCCACTTACTGCTCAATAACAATTTTGAAAACATGCTTTCTGGGGATTATCAAAGAATATTCTTTTGCGGTAACACTTAACACTAAACCAGACAGATTAAAAATAAGATTACAAAATTCCTAATATTTCCGAAGAGTTTGGTCAGGTACTCAATAAAAATGAACATCATTTTATCTAAACTTTTGTTAATAACTTCAGTTTGAAAACAGATGCCAGGTTCCTGTTTGCGGCATTTATTTCTTTATTTTATGTGTAAAAATACCATAAAATAAAAAAGGTAGCATTACATTTCAATTTATTTTGAAAATCGATAAATCTCTCAAAAAAATACCATTTTATCTAAACTTTTGTTAATAACTTCAGTTTGAAAACAGATACCTGATTCCTGCTTGCGGCAATTTTTTCTTTATTTTATGTGTAAAAGTGCCATAAAATAAAAAAGGTAGCATTACATTTTAATTTTTTTGAAAATCGATAAAACTCTTAGGGGAACCTGGCATAAAACGGCATCGAACTTGTTTTGAAGTTCGCGCGCAAATTACAAGTCACATGAACCTATAATAATGATTGACCACTATGCGCCCAAGGACCTGCGTTGTAGAAGAGAACAGATTGCCGCACACCTGTGAATATTTAGCGAATTGGTTGTATTTTCTCTCTCTTAAAAATTTGTCCTCGGAACATTTCAAGTGCTTTAAATATGTAATTGTATATGCTGTTGTATAAGAAATCTGTTAGGTATAAATTCATTAGGTACTACATATTAATATTATATTTGTGCATATACCAATATGAGAATCTTAATTAAAATTATAAGCTTGTTACCTGATGATATGGTACTGGTACATATTTCCTATTCGGTTCCAGCTCTGAAGTTCACTTTTTTTGTATTTTGTCTACATTATATTGGCACAATAAATAAGAGGTAGAGTTGTTTCAAAATCTTATGAGCTGTGACCTTGATATGCGCAGAAACATAATTCTGACCGTCGCCTAAATTATTCTACGTCTTAAAAACATTACATCCCATTATTCACAGTTGTTACGGGTCTATTTTGTCGCCCGGTATAGAGACGAATGTAATGTAGTGATGGCAATATTTAAAACATTTCTGCACGAACCAGAAATGAACGGTTTGAGGTTGAAATTAAATACGAAAAATAAATAAATAAATGGCTTAAGATTTTCTTAAAATAAATAATTAAGTACCTTTAAATTCAGTACATTTCGGCAATATATTATAATCTTAATAGAAACCTTTAAAATACACTTTTATCGCCGTCGAGTATAGGCAAAAAGAGGTTCAGTTTTTCGCACCGAAATAAAATTGACGATTTACTACGAATTCTGTCTTGAAAGATAGCAGTCATTCACGCAGCTTGTGGATTTATGTAAATTAAAGTTAATTAAAAGTGTGTTGCATTTTACTGATTAGCGTATCTATCGCTGATAGATAGCAGTGTTAATCTGGATTTGCAATTGTACTGTGCAACACATAAAAATTGCAAGAAAGGCCGCCCAATATCCAAGGTATCTAAATACATTCTTTTCCATTAATTCTGTCAAGCCATTTATATAACTTTTGTGAGGTGGATTCAATCACCTGTATTAACGTTTATTTCCCTCAACTACGTTCATTTCTAGGCCTTTTTTTTTATTCCCCGTGTGGCTGCCCTTAATTGCTGGTAATTGCAAAATATACTGTGGAGAGAGAGAGCCCCAATAGTACTGCAGTACAATACGAGCCCCAGGCACGGAGGCGAACGTGCAGGCGACAGACCAGGGCGAAGGTACCAGGACATCCGACCCAGGCGGCGAGGCTTCGCCCGCTTGTAACCTAAAAACACCGGACACAAGGTCTTATTCATTTCTCTACTCATTAATTAGTTAAATTATTGAACTATTATTTTCCCTTAAAGCCTTCTTTGTTCACTTAGTTACGACTGTAAACCTGCCAGTATATATACTAAAAGGGACTTCATTTTGCATATTTACCCTAGAGGTGTCTAGGACCCCGCGTATTTGTTTATGACCACCCCTCTCGGGGGTATTTTGACCTATTGCAGCCATATATTTGACCAATCTGCTATTCTTGGCTATTTCATGTTTTGTTATAACAATTGTTATTTGATAATTACTTATCATTAAAGTAGTTTGATTATTATACGTTTTTTTTTTCTTGCTATAATTTCTTGTAGTTTTATAACATAGCCTTGGTGCAACCGCAGAGATAGAGACTGCACCTCCACGCCCATCTCCCTGAGCTACTGGACTCTCTGCAACCTTTGCACATTTTGCCATTAAGGCTATTGCATCTGGCAGTCTCGCCGTTTTTTTTTAGTATGCTACTATACCCAAGAGTGGGTGGACGTAGCACAGTCTATCTCGAGCTCTCGTAGCGTAAACAAGCCTTTGCTCCGATTACAAATATAATAAAATGCTCTATTCTTTATTATTTTAATTTAAGCAATAAAAATATATATAACAAACGTTCGCCAGTTGACTATTGATGCCCAAGCGCCTTAGTTCATTTCTGGTTGTAATGAGGCACGTGGTCTAATTCTGAGTCAATGTTTTCACAACGTGCTTATTAGAAGAATTATGTGGATACGCCACGCCTTTCGCGCATTTCGCGACCCATGAGATTTTGAAATTACTCTACTACTTGCTATACGTTCCTCCCCACAATTTGCACATTTCGGAGCGGTGTCAACTGCAACTGTACAATCCCGAGTCCAATATTCTCTGGTACCTTCCTTTACACTTTGTGGTAAGATAACAATTAGTGTAGCATGCCTCTATGCCTGGTGTCTTGTGGAATAAGTGATGGACCTTTCTGCGTTCTCACTTCTGATATGGTACAAATATTCTAGGTCACGAAGTTGCAACGTACATTACTTTGCCGGATGTGTATATACACTAGAAAACCAAAATCTGGGACCTCAATATCAAAGAAATTGATGTTAAGTCGACATGTATAGACTGTATAATCCTATAACGACCGCTGTTTTAATCTCAAAATTTTTGAGCAGCGTTTAAGTTGTATAGTTTTGACCATGAAAATTACACAGGTCAACATTTAGTTTGAAAAAAACACCGGACTCAACCTAGGTACGCAGGAGCTTTTGTGGTTGCTTATTTCGATGCTGAGATCGGTTAAGCTTTATCACGTGAGGTTCAAGGTCATTTGAAAGTCAAACTTAGAAAAGGTGCTTGAAAAGATCTGAAAATATTCATACATATGTTTTCTGGGTCGCTGAGTCTGAATCCGATGTCGGTTGACCTCTTTTACTTCATGTTCAAGGTCGTTTGAATGTTAAAGTAAGAATAGGACAAAAGTAGGCAGGTGAGCATTCGTAAAATTTTTTTCCAATTTTTTTTACCTCCTATTTTTAATTTAACCTTCAAACGACCTTGAGTATAATGTGATAGAGGCAACTGACATCGGATTCATACTCAGCGACCCAAGAAACCTATGTATAAATATTTTCAGATTTTTTTCAACCACCTTTCCATAGTTTCACTTTCAAATGACCTTGAACCTGACGTAATAGAGATTAACCGATCTCGGTATTGGAATCAACTACCCCAAAAACTTCTGAGTACCAAGGTAGAGTCCGGTGTTTTTTTGTTCAAACTAAAAATTAACCTGTATTATCAGAAGTATATACAGGGTGATTCAGAACTTATCCAAAAAAAAATTCTGGATGTACAGGAGACCCTTACAAATACAATTTTCTAAAGAAAAAATCAAAGAGGGCAGTTCGAAAATGATTTAAAAATACACTTCTGCACGGTACTGGAAAATGGTCCACTGTAAAACCTGACCTCGCACAATGCGACCGGCATGGCGGTGTGATAAAAACGGACAAAAACTTTCGCACGGAAAGAAATATGTAAATATAATTTTATCGCACCTATTTGATATCGGCAAATTCAACTGCTTTTGCCTTTATTAATTAATAAAATTAATTTGTGTTTTTAAATAATAAAATCATTTGACATACCCGATGTTACAACAACAATTGTTCAAAATTTTATCCACTAACGTGTAAACACATTTGGGTCCGTCTTACTCACTTTCTACGAACTAACACAAATGATGTCTTGCTTCACCATAACACAAATGCTTCACCATAATACAAATGTTGTCTTGCTTCACCATAAATTAAAACGATATCCATCAACTCTGAGTCGCTATACACGCAAACCATTTTTGACACTAACTACTAAAAAATTGTTTTAAACACCACAGCTAACAGGTAAACAACATCACAACGACGGATTTCAGTATTCGGAGTCGCTAAGGCCACGTGGCTCTCCACGCGCATTGCGAATGACGCTAGAGACTACAGTTGTCCAGCTATGTAGTGGTTGAATGTATTATAACTTCAATAATTTTTTTCTCGGAAACTATAAGAATTTTACAAAAAATTTTTTTACGATCCATTTCTCATGCCGCATCTAATCCCAAATTTTTTTGGATAAGTTGTGAATCACCCTGTATTTTGCATATGAGACATTCCACGCCAAATCGAACACTTTTAACTCTGATCCCTTTCGATTTGGCTGAAACTTTTTTATTGTTTTCTACTCCATTGAAAACCTCTAGTGTTTTTTCAAATTTTTTCACCCAACTCAAAATAAGTTATGAATTTTTCAAAAATTGAGTTATCGGGACGTTTATTACAAAATTTTTGTTTTTAAATGAACTTTTTGAAAAAAAAAAATAGATCAAAATTATCTGGACCTATCTTCACCGTTTTTTTCCAATTTTCGAAAAAAAAAACGAAAATTTCTCGATGATTACCATTTTTGAAAAATGTTTGAAAATGTATACAGGGTGTTTCAGGATTATATGCAAAAATTAAATACGAATTGGGAATCGGAAAATAAGAAAAAAAGTTCTTATGGACGTATGTCCGGAAACGATTCGTTAAGTAGTTATGGCCGTTTAAAATTGCCGGTCAAAATCGAGTTTAAAATTTTTTTCTCAAATTTGAAAACAGATAAAATCCTGAATTTTGGTACAGATTTTATACTGATCGGGGCCCATCTAACCAGTATTTTTTCGTTAAAATAATCATATTTGGAACGGGTGAAATCAACAACACCCTGTATATTTTTCATGAAAACATTTGAGTCGTTAGGATTTCAATTGTGGCAATAAATCTTTTGGAGAGCCAGATTAATTTAGAAACTTTTTCATCTCTTTTCTCTTTATCATGAAATAAGTAGTTTTCGAGTAAAAAAAAATATATAAAATTTTTGTTTGTATTTCAACTAGTAATCTAATTGGGTGCTCTGTCTAAATAATAAAAATGTAAGACGTAACATGAAATAAGTTCAATTTATTATCATTCTTTATTGCAATCAGGTAGTAGGTCTCAGTAGATATAAAAAGATACCTGCTGACGATTAATTAATATTAATAATAATGAAAAATACTGCAACAAGTAACTGAAACATTGATTTGACCGCCATTTTTAAACTTTTTTTCTTATTTTCCGATTCCCAATTCGTATTTAAAATTTTTGCATATAATCCTGAAACACCCTGTATAGAATCCCAAAATTGAAAATATTTATTCCATGCTGCGATTGATGACAATTTCAAAAAGTCAAAACAGGATGGTTTCAAAATGATTTATTTGAGTTCAAATGCGTTGCATGTCTTTTTCTAAAGCCCACTATTCGTCCAAAAATGGACCAAATAACAAGTTTTTATTGGATGTAGTTTTCGAAAAAAAATACAAAAAAATTATTCAAACCGATCTTCTATTTTTTCTTAATATTTTCAAAAAAAAAATCGATTTTTGCTTGTTGGGAGCTACTTCGACAGCAAAATGGAGAAGTGCGTCGCACAGTTGCTTCCATGCGGAGAAGGTGTGCTTTATGTATCCGTCAAGGGGGAGGTTACATCGAAAATTATTAAGTCATTGTAAATATGTTAGTAAGTTATAAATAATTTTTTCAACAATTTTGTTACTTTCATTTAAAAAAACAGTCTTAAAAATAAAGTACTACAAAGTTTGTGTATTTTCGATTTTTACGGTTTTATTACCTTTGCCCTTGATATTGTTGCCAAAAAAACAAATAGCAAACTCAAAAGTTGATATATCGTTGAAGAGCTTACAAAATACAGTAATTTCTGCTGAAGAAAAACACGTCCTCATTAACAAATTTTTGGCATTACCACCAATAAGGAGATCCCACTAATTTTGCTCATTTCACAATTATTACATTTAACTTTTTACAGCACCTGGTATAGAAGATTTTTTAAACACTCATATATGCTCGTCTTGTAGTAAATTTAACGCTCTTTCCGATGGTATGTCTAAATTTGATGTGGCTGTAAGAATAACAGATATTTTTATTTTTATGAAAAAAGGCACAAAATTTTTTGAAATCAAAAAATGTTAAATAAAAGAGCAACTGTCAACTTTCCAAAAAAACTTTATAATACTTTTTTGTTGAAAATTACTTGTATAATAACCCCCTGAAGTTTGGCCATCAACATCCGTTACACCCTGTATATTTGTGTCAATTTTGGGATTCTATAAGTATACATTTTCAAAAATTTTCAAAATGGTGTGATAAGCTAAATTTGAAAAAAATAATGTTCAATCAATAAAGAAAAGTAGAAAACGAAAAAACACCACTCTGAAAAAATTTGAGGACTTATAAAAAATGTCAGTTTTTTATAAGAAAAAAAAAGAAAATTTCAAAAATGGTAATCATCGAGAAATTTTTTTCGAAAATTGAAAAAAAAAAACAGGGAAGATAGGTCCAGATAATTTTGATCTAATTTTTTCAAAAATTAGATCAAAAAGCTATTTTTTCAAAAATTCATAACTTTTTTTGAGTTGGGTGAAAAAATTTTTAAAAATTCTCAGAGGTTTTCAATGGGGTAGAAAACAACAAAAAAAAAGGTTCAGCCAAATCCAAAGGGGTCAGGGTTAAAAGTAGTCGATTCGGTGTGGAATGCCCCATATGCATCTATGATCCATCAAATCAAAATGCAAGCACTGCATAAACTGAACAAACTTTCTTACACTCTGGCTTAAAGGTTTGACATCTCTCTATTTGTAGGTATTCTTTTTATGAAAATGTTCTGCTAAAATGCTCTAGCGCCAAATTTATAAATATAAAATACCTACTTCACTTGGTGGTACTGATGAAAATATGCGAACATAAATCCTAATTGTTTCTTATATCACCATCCACTCCACGCCAAACACACCGAACGTACTTCCAAGGAGTGCCCCCTGTACATCCTAGGAGTTCATTCCCGTGTAGGTGGCAGCCCTTATATCTCCGTTATTCCGAGCGACCTCTGACCTCGCAGACATTTAACTTCTTTATCTCCGGCACACCAGATTCCTAACCTTTTTGCTACTTAATAACATAATTTACTGGGGTAATTTAAGTTACAACCTCACATTGTTTAGGGCAGCTAAATGAGTTATTATAAACAGCCCCTCGCATGTTAATGACTGTTTCCGGGTTATGGAAATGTGAATATTATTAGCTAATGTTTCAGTCGTAATGTGAAATTGAACGTTTCATCAATTCTTTCAGAAGTCTATTTATTTACTACTTAACGATAAAGTTCACTTTTACTCGTCAAAAATACTGAAAAAAACTCTTATTTGTTTTGATATTTTGGTATGTATGGAAACGGTCGATTATCTCCTAAAGTAAGATAGCTATCGAAAAATCGTAAGACACAAACGTTTTAGGTTTTTTTTAAATCTATTATAATAAAGAAAAATTAAATATACAGGATTTAGAGGGATAAGTTATATTATACAGGGTGGGCCACCAGTAACGCCTCGGTGGCTAAGGCAAATGTTATAGAAACCTGTTTAGGTGAGTATGTGTAGGTTGATTACGGCTACATTTTAAAAATATTTTGAAATATACAGGGTGTCCAGGAAAAGTGTACCATATCAAAGTTATGTATTTTTAAATGTGGCTGAATCAATGTTGAAGGATTGGTTTCTTTCCAATAGATTAAATTTAAATTCCGCGAAGACAGAGACTTTGATATTCAGCTTGAGAGACGTTGCTTTCGCATATGAACCGGAGCCAGTAAAGTTTTTAGGGGTGTATCTGGATGCTAAATTGTCATGGAGCCATCACGCAAGTAATTTATGTAAAAATATTTCCAAGAACATTTTTGTTCTTCGAAGTCTAAAAAATCAAGTATCGTCATCAACACTGATTACAGCCTACCACAGTCTAGTACATTCCCTGTTATCTTATGCTATCTTAATTTGGGGTCATTCAGCTTCAGCTGCGGATGTTTTTGCTGTTCAAAGAAGAGCTATTAGAATAATAACTGGTCTTAAATACAGAGACTGCTGTAGAGAGAAATTTATGGATCTCAGAATCTTAACACTTCCTTGTATATACATTTTACAGTGTTTGCTTTATGTAAAAACAAATATTGGAGTTTATACTAACAGAAACGATGTACATACGTACGGTACCAGAAACAAAGATGTCTTACAAAGTCCGTATCTTAGACTTGAAAAAACCAGAAATGGGTCGGGCTTCTGGGGAATAAAATTTTTTAACGCATTACCAGTAGATATAAGAAATTTAAACTTCAGTTTTTTTAAATTTAGAATAAAACAGTTTCTGTTGAGAAATGCATTTTATAGCTCCCAAGAATTTTTAGATCACAGTTTGTCTACTATTTGATGTTTTATTTTGGATCACAGTTTGTCCTTTATTTGATGTTTTGTTTATTTATTTTTTTAATTATTATCAGCATTTGTATTAGGTATATGTGTCTAGTTATTAGTCTGCCGCTTTTACTTTACTTTATTTGACCCTGTTATGTGTTATAATGTTTAGTACGTAGATTTTACTGTTTTATTATTTTAATTATTTTATATTGTAAATCGACTCTCTTACGTGGTTCTGTACGCGATACTTTGGTTCTCCTTTTGTTTTTATTTTGTTAATCTGCCTGTTTGTTTTCTTTTCTTTTCCTCAATTCTGACTTGTGTAAATATTTTTGTATGATTAACACCAATAAACAATGTCTAATGTCTAATGTCTAATGTCTAACACCCTGTATTTTACTGCATTTTTGAAAGCACCATAAAAAAATAGGTGAAGTTTATTAAAGCTTCTGCATACCTAGGACCTATTGTTTGTGAGATATTTCAATTTGAGTAAAAATGCAGGTTTAGCATAGAAATTTAATATTAGCAATAAAAAAATAATTTTAAGGAAGCAGCTTTGGAGAGTATTTTAGATCCTGGAAGTTATAAATTATTATATTTGTCGCCACTTAGTATTGTACAGGGTGTTCAAAAAACTGCTGAATGCTTCTGTCAACTTTAAACAGCAATAATTTGGTTATTTTAAATGGAACACCCAGTATATTTTTACTTTGGGAGTTAGGAAATTTAAAACTCTTTGGAACTGTGTATAGGTTCCCTATACCACAGACAAAATAGCTATCGCCACAGACCGCTACTGGAATAGGAGAGTAGTTTTAAATTTCCGAATTGCCGGTAGAGTACCACCAGCAGAATTTTAGGAAGAATCAAATACAGCGGCCCGCATACCTACGCGTATCCTAGCAACATATAAATAAGACATTGGTAACGTTGCCAGGCGTACTTATGGATTTCTTTTGTACATTTTTTTATCAATATCTGTTTTTTGCAACATTGTATTTTCTTAAATGTATGATGTAGGTATTGATAAAAATGTTTTTAAAGAATCAACGAATATCTATGTAGTTTCATATAATATTCTGCAGCGGTGTTACAATTAAGTTATTTAATCATAATTTCGTTAATTAGCTACCTACTATTTTCATTTTTTGGTATTGAAATACTGCAGAAAATATATTTCCAAATAAACAAAATTCGTAATAATATTTTAAACAGCTTGTAATATAATTTTTTTAATATTTGATGATGACGATAAATTTATTTAATATACAAGGTGGGTTATTAGTACGTCGCAGAATGTAGGTACAGGTTTTTTTTTTTGTATTTTGACATCCACTTATAGGTTTAATAATTAAAGATAGAAAGAAACTTTAAATACAAATGTACGACTTTTCCTTTATTTCATTTGACATCAAAATTTGCTGGCATAAAATATATATGTTTAAAATAAAAAAAATCATTAAAAAAAATTAAAATTCATCCTTATGAAAATAACAAACAACGCTTTTTATAACTAACCTTTACAACAACATAAGGAGAATAACTAAAAACGAAATAACATTAATATACCTACAATTTTTACAAATCAACATGCAAGTGATTGTGATGATACAGTTGAAAATATGTTTCAATTTACTATTAATTGCTTCAAAAACAAATTCAAAATTATCAAGCATTTCGTCCTGTATTTTTTTTTCAATACTTGCAAATTTTCAGGTAAAAAAAAAATGTCTAAAGGACTGACAATGAGATCGGGGCTGTTTTCTGGCCACCTAAGGTTTCTAATAATATTTTTTAGTGTTCGTTGACGGGATTCTTCCTCCAAAATAAATTTGCCAATATTCCTGAAGAACTTTTGCACATTATTGTTATTTGAATAATACAGTTAATTATGTTTTATTTTTCGTCATCAGAATAACCCATTGTAATTTTTTTAATTTTTTAAATTAAAATGGGTTATTCTAATAATGATAAATCCCATGTATTTTTAAAAGAAGGTTCGTTTCTGTCGTTTTTGTCTGATTGTGTGCGAGAGAGATAGAGTTATAGTGTGCGATAGAGATAGAGTGACTCTGTCCTCATAGAGAGCTTATCTCTCTCTCTCTCTCTGCTGTCTTCAGGAGTCTCCCCAGCAATTTCAGGACACCTAGGGAGGGAACGTGGGGTAGAGCGCGTGGCCTTGTTAAGCCTTCGTTATCGATCTATGATGTCACACAGTATAAGAAAAAAAAATGGTTTTTGCTCGTAACTCGGAAATGGCTGGAAATATAAACAAATTTCCCCTTGGTTCTGAGTAGAGCACTCGGTGGGTGACGCAGAGCGGGGTGTCACAATATATGAAAGAAAAAAAAACAGTATTTGCTTAGACTCTTAAGTATCAAAAAATCTCCCATGGTGAACAAATAAATCTCCCATGGTGAACGAGTGAAAAACGTCAAAACCCGCATGTCAAAAAAAAAAACGGGACCAACGGTGTGTGACGTCATAGGATAAAAAAGTGTTTATAACTCGGAAACGGTGCGTTGAATCGAAAAAATAATTGAAAAATGTCAACCCCTCCCTCCCGGGTTCTGTATGTTCCTTCTGCGTTGAATGCAAAAGGTCCGAAGTCCGTATGTCGAAAATAAATTCTGGAAACAAGAGGTATGTCGTGTTATAGTAAAAAGGCCGTATAACTCGGAAACGGTGCGTTAAATCGAAAAAATAATTGAAAAAATCTCCCCACACCCCTGGTTCTGTATGACAGTTCTGCGTTGAATGGAAAAGGTCCGAAGTCCGTATGTGGAAAATAAATTTCGGAAAGAAGAGGTGTGTGAGGTGATACAGTAAAAAAGGTCTTATAATTCGGAAACGGTGCGTTGAATTGAAAAAATAATTAAAAAAATCTCCCCACTACTCTGGTTCTGATTGTCCGTTCTGCGTTGAATGGAAACGGTCCGAAGTCAGTATGTCGAAAAACAAAAAAGTTAGTCAAAAATTGCAACAGCAGTAGCGAACGCATTATCTTATATCTGTATTGATTGATAATTTGTTGTTTTTTTTTAAATAAATTTCGTATTCAACTACTCCATGAGGTTCCAGTAATTTTACATTGTGTTAATTTTTTTGAACACCTTGTGTCACAAATATGAGCACTACCAATGACATCCATGATATGCAACACTTGTGTCAATAATTATTTTATCTATCTAAAGAAATCAACAATAAGAGGCAGTACCCAACATCTAATGATACACAACCTGTATAATGCAATTTTTTAAACATAGGTGTTAATATCGTACCGTATTGAAAGTCGACGCACAAATCTAAAAACATTAATTTCGAGTTTTTGAATTTTCCCATTCCAAGGTGATATAAAATAAATAATTAATTAGGTAAATTCATAGTTTTAATTCTAACTTGATTTATTTCATTTAACATTTAAGGCAAATGCGATTTCCAAATACAAGATAAGTTCCATATCTCTTTAATTACATAATTGAAAGCATTAAATGTATTTAGCAGTTATTATTTGGCAACAAAGCCACCGCTGGAACTGCCGCCTATTACCAAGTAGAAGAGTTACCACGCTAAATTTTATAGCTGGAAGCCGGCTAAGGAGACCCTGCTTCCATTTCGGGTTGCCAATTTCCAGAATTTAAGTAGCAGTCTGTAGCGATACGCTATATTGTCTGCGCCTATACCTATCTATAACAGTATTGGAGATATTTGTGCCGTTTCGTTTTTTTATTGATTTTTTTTGTAAGATGTATCAACATGTCTTTATTGAGGTCTTTATTGAATTGATAAAGTGTCAATCATAACAATATTCAAGAACGTTTTCTAATAAAAATATTATTTTATAAAGAGGATAATTATAAAAAGTTACTAATTTTGTATAAATATGTTTGTTGTACGTAACTGAATTCAATTAATTATGAAAAACATGAAAAATATTTATTAAAGGAAATTTTACTTTTATAAGAAACAGAGAAAAATGTTAATTGATGATCGAATTGATAACCATTCTCTTGAATACAGCATCTCATTCTATCTTCGAATGATATTCTCACATTCTTTAGAATATCTGGAGTGATTGTGGCAAGTGCATCTTCAATCCTTTCCTTCATATCATGGAAGTAGAAGGTGGAAAACTGTGTACAAGATTTTTTTATATAGCCCGAAACAAAGAGGTCCATTACGGTGAGGTATGGATACCTAGGTGGCCACTGACATGCACCATTCTTAATTATCCATTTATTACTAAATTTTCGATTTTAATTTTTCACTGAATATGAAAAATTTGAAGGTGCGCCATTTAATTGCATCCTCATTTTTCTCCTTATATTTAAAGAAACGTCATCAAGAAGAACCAAAACCAATTCAATAAAGACCTCGATGAAGACACATGGATCTTACAAAAAAAAATCGATAAAAAACGAAAGAGTTTTAAATTTCCTAACTTCCAAAGTAAAAATATACTGGGTGTCCCATTTAAAATAACCAAGTTATTGCTGTTTAAATTTGAGAAGTATTCGGCAGTTTTTTGAACACCCTGTACAATAATAAGTGAAGACAAATATAATAATTTATAACTTCAAGGATCTAAAATACACTCTGCAAAGCTGCTCCCTTAAAATTATATTTTTATTGCTAATATTAAATTTCTACGCTATGCCTGCATTTTCACTATAATAATTGAAATATCTCACAAGCAATAAGTCCTAGGTATACACAACCTTTAACAAAGTTCACCTATTTTTTTATGGTGCTTTCAAAAATGCAGTAAAATACAGAATGTTCCATTTAAAAAACACATAACTTTGATATGGTACGCATTTCCTGGACACCCTGTATATTTCAAATTATTTTTAAAATGTAGCCGTAATCAACCTACACTTACCCACCAAAACAGGTTTCTATAACATTTGCCGTTTGGGCCCTAGCGACCGAGCGATACAGGGTGAACACTGACGAAAATTAATAGGAGTCTTTGGTATAAAACTGTTTGAAAAAACTCTCCCCTGAAAAGTTACGCCCCTCCAAAAATTTAAAAAAATAAATTGTTTTCTTTTTCTTCCATGTATATCAAGCTAAAGAAACCAAACTTGGTGAACATTATCTCTCAAAAAAATTATACTTTTTGAAATTTTTTCAACCTTGAAATAGGGGTTGAAATAATCAACCCCTAGGACAATTTCTTATAATTTCTTTTTAATAATTTTTTTTAAATATGTCTGAAAAGTCCCAAACTTTTTAAGTGGCGTGGAGTGAGAGTTTTTTGAAAAGTTCATTAACTTTTATTTATGAGAAAAAAAATAAATGTATTGCAATGCATTTTTAAAAAGATGTAATTATATACTCGTACCAGTCCAGGTATAGAGATCGCGGGCGCCCAGTACATCTCACGAGTAAAACTATGTCCAGTAATTTTAAAACAATAAATTTGAAGATAAGCCGCGATCAACACATTATTTAATCATTTCTTAAAATACACTCGCGTTAAACGGCTCATCTTTTTAAAAATGCATTGCAATACATTTTTTTTCTCATAAATCCTCAACTTTGTGAAAAAACTTTAAGAGATCAAAAAGTTAGTAAATGAATGGGGCTTTTTAGACATATTTTTTAAAAGCAAGAAATTTTATAGAAAAAAATTATAAAAAAAAATTCTTAGACGTTGATTATTTCAACCCCTTACAAAAATACTTAAGGGTTGAAAAAAATTCAAAAAGTGTAGCTTTTTGGCTAATAATGTTCACCAAATTTGGTTTCTTTAGCTTGAAGATAAAAAATAAAAACTATATATTTTTTTGGAATTTTTGGAGCGGTGCAACTTTTCAGGGGAAAGTTTTTTCGAAAAATTTTATACCAAAGATCCGTATTGATTTTCATCAGAGAATCGCCCCTTACATTTTTCGGTGTAATTTAGATACACCCTGTATATTTGGTAGTAGAAAATACAAGGCTACGGCAGGGCTTTTTGGAATTTTTTTTGCACTAATATTTGTTATTTGATATTAGGCATGGAATTAATCCATAGTAGGGGGGTTAATTTGCATATATTTCTTTCCAATGCTCAAAATATTATTTTAAAATATTTTTTCAGTGTTTCAAATTGTTGTTGCTTTTTGTTTTAAAGCTTTATCTTATTACCACTATTTAATCCTATTTTAGGGAATATTTTAGCGTTTTACTAAAAAATGCCCCAGTAGATCGGTTTTTGGGCTTCGGATTCGGATTCAACATAAAAAAATACGCAAGATCTATGTACTCATGTCTCTGGTACATAACCTTTCGTTTGTGCTATTGGGTAATAGGCCCATTCAGTGATATATAATTTTAAACTTTTTCTTTCATTTTCTCATAGTATTTAACCACCTAAATATATCTTAAAAAAATTGGGTCAATAGGATTAATAATAAGTGATATATTTAATTTTGAATTTGTAAGACCCTAAAAAAGATCAACACTGCGGGAGAACAAGTAATGACGTCACGATACCGGCCACTCGGCGATCGAGTCACGAGCAGTCGAAGAGATATGTAGATATTTGCTATATTCTTACCTATATCATATACCTATATTTTTAAGTGTATAAATAGAGAGTGTATAAGATATATACATCAAGTTTTGTTGAAATGTATTTTTCACACAACATATTTATTATAAACATAGAATGACTTGGAATACCTAAATACATTTTCGGATTTTTCTCACTGACGTAAATGGTTCGCTTTTCTACATTTTCTTTTGCGTTCCATTTTTGTACAAATGTACCCAACGTACTAGACTCGGTACTTGTGGATGTATGCGACGACGTGT